>NW_024004432.1:0-10564 GCF_014805625.2 Glossina fuscipes | reverse complement strand
GATGCAAGCGCACACTGTTATTTTACGGACCTCGTTCCGGACGGACAATGCCTACGAGCTAAAGTATCCTTTCGGGCCGAATCTCTGTAAGACAATGATGCAAGCACGCACTGTTACCTTAAGGACTCGTTCGGGACGGACAGTACCTACGAGCTAATTATTGGTATCCTACAAAGCTAGGCCATCCGTTCGGGCCGAGAGTCTATAAGATAATGATGCAAGCGCACAGTGTAAGACAATGATGCAAACGCGTACTGTTATTTTACGGACCTCGTTCCGGACAGGCAGGACGACAACTACTACTACTGTGACTTACCTGTTCGTTCAACTGCTGCTGAACAACTAAAGGAAAGATTGCTGCTTGCGCGCTGCTTTTGTAGGGGTTAGCTACCATACCAATGCGTTGAGATCCGGAGCTTTCACCCCAAGATGTGTTTACTTAAGAGAGTAATATACTATAAGCTATATTCATACTTATAAATATAGGCTGTAAAACTAAGTCATACGCTGTTGTATTACAATTGCATGAAAATAAACCTAATTTTAATATAGGAAGTTAGATTTAAAGGAGCTTAACTAGAGTGGGTTAGTTTATTTTTACTTCTATTTACGTAACAAATCTTTAAATCGGTGCGGGAAAGGAAGCCTGCTTCCTTACAATCTCCAATTAGAGCTAAATTGAATCCGGTATCCATCCGCTTCTGTTTTTGGCGCTTGGAACAACCTTATGTCCAGGTTTCAGTTTGGACTTATGTAGCCACCTATTTATATGGCTTAAACTATCGTTAGCTACAAACCCTATTAGCGAGATCGACGCTTGCTGCACAACCAGGAAATGTCATCGGCATAACCTATCAATTTCGCTCCCCGTGGAAGATCCACATTGAGCAGGCCGTCACACATGAGATTCCCCAGGAAAGGACCTAAGAGGGAGCGCTGTGGTACACTTGCAGTAATCCTGTGTTCTCTTACGCTGTTGTTTGTGTATGTATACTTTGGGTACACACGTAGCTGCCTAGCATTTTAACAAAACATGGAGAAAACCTTGGCTGTTTAAACTCTTTATGATAGTTTCCGAGTCAGCTGTGTTAAAGAGGTCCTTGCTTTTTTGTGTTACCGAGACCACTTTCTCAATAGCATCAATTGTTGATTGCGGTTTGACAAAGCCAAATTGATGCTTAGAAAAGCCGCCCCGGCTTTCGAGATCCTTTTATAATCTCGTTAGTAACAATCTTCCGAAAAGTTTGCCAACGTTGTCCAGGAGACCGATAGGTCTATAAGAAGACGGGCTACAGACCAGAAATTGTCTTTTCCATAGTGTTGGAAAGATGTCAAGACTGAGGCATAAGTTATACGTATTACCGTGTACATCCGGCACTGTACTGCCAACCAACCAATATCATTATTTCATATGGTGTTACATCAGATCCCGGTGTTTCTTCGCGTAACTCCTTTCAACATCCCAGTTTACAGCTTTTTATTGCTACTCTGGCAGACCTTCTTGCATTTCTGTCAGACTAGAAATGACTTACATTTCCGCTGGACCTTGTCGTCCGTCTTTTAGATTTTAGATACTCCGACCTCAGTTGGCTTATGACTTTATTCTCTCTGAGGCAGGTTAAAGTAGTGTGGCTCGTCTCTTTTTGTAGAGAGCTGGTGCGTTCGTCTTCTGGCTTGGTTTGTCTGTGTTCCAGTTTATTGACTTGTTATATATATTCGTTGGAGTGTCTCAACGTCTATATCGAAATAGATATAATGATGGTCAGTTAACGTTCCTCTTTCTGCCACTATCTATCGTCCTGTGTTCTTCTTTGGAAAGAAGGTCCGGGGCCAGCATTTAATACAACCAGATCTAATGATGCAATCATTTCACTGACTGTAATGCTTCTTCTGTCTGATTTTTTGAGTGCCATTTTGGTGCCATTAAAACTTCATCACTGACTTCATTTGCTTGAAGATGTCAGCATAGGAGTCCCCGGCCGTTGTCTTAAGCCAGGCCGCTTTCTCTTTTATTGCTGGCCAGGTACTTTCTTCTCTTGCTGCTTCTTATGGTTTTTCACGATTTGTCGGCATCTTTGTTTGGTTATTCCTATCGTATCGTGAGGTTGGTTTTTTTCGCATATCATTTTTTCCGGCTTGGGCTTTAGGATTATATCTTTAGGCACTTCCGAAAATTCTTCCGCCTGTACATACTTGTTTACCAGTAAAGGTTTCTTCATAGGTATTCGTGTTTTTGTCGTCAGAGAGTTTAGAGCTATAACTTCCCGGTTTTCGATTCCTATTTGTTGATACATTTTATTTATTTATTTATTTACTTATTTTAATTTTATTTATACATGAAACTCAACTAAACAAATAACAGTCGAGTTCAATTGGCACTTAAAGCAAAACTTATATTAAATTAATAATAAAACTTAGTATAAGTACAATAAAACAAATAAGACGGAAAAAAAAAAGAAAAAAAGCATGTACACAACCAGCATAGAGCTACACTTACAACCGGTACAGAACCAAATTGCAAATGAACCCCTAAGCCATCGTAAACGTGCATAAGCCTGGCAACCGATAATACTTAACAACGATTGATTTTCCAAACGTAACGACTTTTAAGGATAAAAGCTAGTTTAAGTAATACATAGGTAAATCGCGCGTATTAAGCAATGTTGCTTTAATGGACTTTAAAGAGTCCGATAACGAGAATAAGTGATAGACGTCATTTAGGTTCTTGCAAACGACTCTGAGCGGATTAAACAGCTCATAATCATAGTCACTTGGTGTAACACTGATAATTCTGGCTGTTTGGTTCCTACTTCAACGTCTGATAGGGCTGTTGTGTTCTTTAGTGAATTGTGTCAATATAATGATTTGGGTCAATATAATCGTACCCCTAATTGTAATGGTAGACTGCTTGATCTTTGCTTTGCCAATTTTCCCGAGATTTACGTAAATCGTTGTCCACCTTTTAGTTTACCTGAGGATCCTTATCATCCATCAATATGCATTTCCTTTCATCATATGAATGATGGTTTGTTGAAATGCCTTAATGTGCCAAATCAAACTTTTTTAAATAATTATTATGATTTTCATAAAATCAATATTGTATTACTAAAACATCGTCTTTCACATCTGACGCTTGATTTCTCAAACGGAGGTATTGAAAGCTTATTGCCATCGTTCTACAATACATTAAATCTAGCTATTGCTGCATCTGTTCCGATCAAGCAGTGTCGACCTCGAAGCAGGTGTCCCCCGTGGTTTAATAAGACAATTAAATACCACAAGAATAGAAAAAACTAGCTATTCAAAAAATATTCGAAAAGTGGCTCTGCGCTCGACTATGTCGCTTACTCGGTGGCGAGGCATAAATTTAACTCCCTCAACCATCATTATTACTGCAGATACCTTCAGTCCATTAAATCCTGTCTGTTTGCTAATCCTAAATCTTCTTTATATTTGTTAACTCTAAAAGAAAAATTTCCACATATCCCTCTCATGTTTCTTTTAATGGCTCTGATACCTCGGATGATTTTGAAATCTCAAATCTATTTGCTGAGTATTTCCGACGAAACTTTTCGATTGCTAATTTCGATTTATCAGCAAACTACCCTTATCCTATAACTAATTCGGTTTCAATACCTAACTTGGTTATTTCGGAAGATGATGTTTTCAAAGGTTTGAGTTCTCTAAAATACAGTTAACTTAAATCTTGCGCTGTCGAGTTGTGTGGTGTGATCTCAAAGATTTTTAACAGTAGTTTCCTTATTCCTATCCACAAGAGTGGAAGTAGACAATTTGTTGAGAACTACAGAGGCATAGCCAAGTTGAGTGTCTTGCCCAAGTTGTTCGAGCGTATTGTGACTCAGCATTTGGCCTTTGCCATTAATTCGTATATTTCTCCGCACCAGCACGGCTTTCGGAAAGGGCGATCTACAGTCACCAACTTGTTAGAGTTTACCTGTCATGTTTTCACGGCTTTTTCTAGTGGCTCTCGCACAGATGTTATTTACACTGATTTAAGCAAAGCATTTGATATGGTTAACCATAGACTACTTATCTTTAAACTCCAAGCCTCTGGTTTCCCACCCTACTTAGTGAAATGGATAAGCTCTTATCTGCACAATAGATCCTTCAGAGTTTTGTTTAACTCCATTAGCTCGGATGAATTCCCCGTTATGTCTGGCGTACCTCAAGGAAGTCACTTAGGTCCCATTTTATTTAGTTTATACATTAACGATCTCCCATCGGTGGTTAATTCCAGCCAGATCTTAATGTATGCTGATGATGTGAAACTGTTTTCTTCTTTCTCTGTTGAATCGCAATCACATCAGCTTCAAGGTGATTTGGATAATTTTGTTGCATGGTGCTCTTTGAATCTGCTGAAATTAAATCTGAGTAAATGTAAGAAGCTTTCATTCTCAAGAAGAAAGTCATTCATTACTCAGTATTTCATAGATTCGCATAAGTTGTAGGACGTCGATTCGATTACAGATTTAGGCGTTCTATTTGACCAAAGGTTACGTTTTAACTTGCATATTGAGCTCTCGATTAGCAAAGCTAGTTCCGCGCTTGGTTTTATAAAAAGATGGTGTAAAGAGCTTGATGATCCCTACATTACGAAAAGGCTGTACATGTGTTTGGTTAGACCCATACTCGAGTATGCCTCAGTTGTGTGGTCTCCTTCATATAGGTGCTACGTAGATTCAATTGAATCAGTTCAAAAGCAATTCTTGCTGTTTGCCCTTAGAAATTTGGGTTGGGATCCGATTGCCTCTCTTCCTCCGTATGAAAATAGGTTGATTCTGCTGTCCCTACCGTCTCTGGCGAAATGTAGATTTTTTTCTTGGCGTTTCCTTTCTAATTAAAGTAATAAATGGTGCTATTGACTCGCCTTCATTACTTGGTGAAATAAGCTTTAATGTCCCTAACCGCTTCTCTAGGCATTTTATCTTGGTCAAGCTCTTTGGACCACCTTTTTATAAAACCAAGCGCGGACCTAGCTTTGCTAATCGAACGCTCAATATGCAAGTTAAAACGTAAGCTATGGTCAAATAGAACGCATAAATCTGTGAATGAATCGACGTCCTCCAACTTATGCGAATCTATGAAATACTGAGTAATGAATGACTTTCTTCTTGAGAATGAAAGCTTCTTACATTTACTCAGATTTAGTTTCAGAAGATTCAGAGAGCACCATGCAACAAAATTATCCAAGTCACCTTAAAGCTGACATGATTGCGATTCCACAGAGAAGGAGGAAAACAATTTCACATCATCCACATACATTAAGATCTGGCTGAAATTAACCACCGATGGAAGATCATTACTGTATAAACTAAATAAAATGGGACCTAAGTGGCTGTCTTGAGTTATGCCAGATAAAACGGGGAATTCATCCGAAGTGATAAAGTTGAACAAAACCCTGAAGGATCTGTTGTGCAGATAAAAGGTTATCCATTTCACTAAATAGAAAGGGAAGCCAGAGGCTTGGAGTTTAAAGATAAGTAAGTTATGGTTAACCATATCAAACGCTTTGCTTAACCGTTTGAGTACCAGACGGTTTTGAAAAAACACTGTCGAAAAATCCCAAGCAGCGCAATTGCGCTGCTTAAATTTTATGTCGAAACATACCAGCACATTTTGATAAAACACTGTCGAAGAAACCCAAGCAGCGCGATCGTGCTGTTTAGGTTTGATGTCCAGAAATACCAAGCGGCGCCATAGCGCTTGTTTAATTTTATGTATTTAAATGCATTTAAATTGTTTATTAATAAATATTTCAAGTTTGTTCCACAAAAATTATAGAAAAAACAACACCAAAATAGAAATTTTTATTTTGTA
This sequence comes from Glossina fuscipes, assembly GCF_014805625.2. NCBI lineage: Eukaryota > Metazoa > Arthropoda > Insecta > Diptera > Glossinidae > Glossina > Glossina fuscipes. The sequence goes on along the minus strand of NW_024004432.1, from coordinate 4,726 downwards.
ATGTATTATTGCACTACTATAGTACTATTGTAATTATATTGCGCTCGACTTCGACAATACGTAACGCACAATCAGTTGTCGACAATGCTCAAAATGTGCTGGTATTTCTCGACATAAAATCTAAACAGCGCGATCGCGCTGCTTGGGATTTTTTGACAGTGTTTTTTCAAAACTGTCTGGTATTTCTCGACATGAAATTTGAACAGCGCGATCGCGCTGCTTGGTAGTCAAACGGTTAAATCAGTGTATATCACATCTGTGCGAGAGCCACTGGAAAAAACCTTGAAAACATGACAAGTAAACTCTAACAAATTGGTGACCGTAGCTCGCCCTTTCCGAAATCCATGCTGGTGTGGAGGAATGTACGAATTAACGGTGACGGCCAAATGTTGAGTCAGAATTCGCTCAAACAGCTTAGGCAAGACACTCAACTTGGCTATGCCTCTGTACTTCTCAACAAGTTGTCTACTTCCGCTTTTGTGAATGGGAATAAGGAAACTACCCTTCCAACACAAAGGGAAAAGATTTAAATACACATGATGGAATTCCTTCACGTCCAGGTGCGCAATTATATTTTAGAGAACTCAACCCATCAAAAACGTCATCGTCCGAAATAACCAAGTTAGGAATTGAAACCGAGTTAGTTATAGGATATGGGTAGTTTGCTGATAAATCGAAATTAGCAATCGAAATGTTTCGTCGGAAATACTCAGCAAACAGATTTGAGATTTCCAAATCATCCGAGGAATCAGAGCCATTAAAAGAAACATGAGAGGGACATGTGGAAATTTTTCTTTTAGAGTTAACAAATTTAAAAAAGTATTTAGGATTAGCAAACAGAGAGGATTTAATGAACTGAAGGTATCTGCAGTAATAATGGTGGTTGAGGGAGTTAAATCTATGCCTCGCCACCGAGTAAGCGACATAGTCGAGCGCACAGCCACTTTTGGAATATTTTTCGAATAGCGTGTTTCTTTCTATTCTTTTAATATTTAATTGTCTTATTAAACCAGGGGGGACACCGCTTCGAGGTCGGCACTGCTTAATCGAAACAGATGCAGCAATAGCTAGATTTAATGTATTGTAGAACGATGGCAATAAGCTTTCAATACCTCCGTTTGAGAAATCAAGCCTCATATGCGAAAGACGATGTTTTAGCAATACAATATTGATTTTATGAAAATCATAATATGTATTTAAAAAAGTTTGATTTGGCACATTAAGGCAGTTCAACGAACCATCATTAATATGTTGAAAGGAAATGCACATTGATGGATGATAAGGGTCCTCAGGTAAACTAAAAGGTGGGCAACGATTTACGTTAATCTCAGGAAAGTTGGCAAAGCAGAGATCAAGCAGTCTACCATTGCAATTTGGGGTACGATTATATTGAACCAATTATGATCAAACAATTCATTAAAGAACACAACAGCCCTATCAGGAGGGTTGGGGAGTTTAGAGTTGGGGAGAATATAGATGGCGTTATCGCCCTTGCATCAGCAGCTTGTGCGACTTGCCCATTCTGGTGACCAACGTTCACATTCGAACAGCGAAGAGAAGAGGATGATTTATTTTTCTCTTTATTATTTTTAGGCGATGGCGCTTGATTAGAGTGAGTGGCGGCCCTGGGCGGAGATACCCTTGCCACTTCAGTGTAGCTTAAAATGGAAGGACTTGCCGGCTTGTTTGTAACTATTTTGTTACCAACCGACTCAACAATATCGGAAACATTAACGTTCATTTTAGAGTTAGAGGGAGCGGTAACTTGTACCAACGAATCAGATTTAGAGGAACTTAGAGGTGACGTTCCACACGCTACGTTACAAATAGTTATTTTTCTGGCTTGGGTAGAAGATGAGTGCTCAATAAAAGGGTACTCATCAAACCTAGACTTAATTAGCTCAAACTTCTCCCACAAGGAGCCGAGATTTCTACTCAATTCCGGGCAATCATTTCGCGTCTCCGTGAAAAGTTTCTAAAACTCAATGTCCCGCTGCTTACAGTCAGGACATCACCATCTTAAGCCTTTGGAGGGGTCAGCGACTGCGTCAGCAGCACGGCCGAGAATACCGGCACAGTTTGCATGATCAAAGCGCTCGCAGTGCCAACAGGAAACGAATCTATCCGATTCCGGACCTGTTTTTGCGCGATATGGTGTATATAAGCACTCCATGTCAAGTCAACGAAAAGAAAGAAGTGAATTATTAGGACAAAAAAGAAAAAAAATTCAAAGGAATCCACTACACTAAGTTTATCTTTAATAAAACTTCTCCGTTACGTTGTCACTGTAACAAGAGAGCAAAAGAACAGGAGAAAGCAAAACCAAACTGGAAGCACAAAAAAAAAAAAGAGAGAATACAATCAGAAAAATTTTCTCTTAAATTTTCTCTTAAATTAACGTAAGATCTACATTACTAAACATCGGTAAACAAGCCAAGAGAAAAGCTATTCTCGAGAATTGTCTTATGTATCTTTTTGGGATCTGCCAGTTTGTGCTCTGGCACAGGTTGCCTGCATTACCTGCTTGTAAGTTCGAACGGCACAAATAACTGGAAAAGCTTCCGTAATCAGTGGAAAATTGGGTTAGGAAGAAACTAGCTTCTCCGTGTTTCTTTTTCATCCATTCTTCTACATTTAAGATGAGGGTGCAGATCTAGCTTCTTTATGAGTCGTTTTCCCGCTGTATGGACGTGTGTTTTGAGCACGGTTAACTTTTCTTTAAGGGAAGAGAAAATGCGGCCACGCTAAATCTCAATAACTGAAAGCACCTGATCAAGGATGCTTTATCCGTTGGCAACAGCGTCGCTATGTCTGTTAGTTCTGTTTTTGCTCTTTGTGTTCGTATTGACGGTTGCCACTGAACACTTCGACAGGTTAAAGAAAAAGAAAAACAGGTGGAATCCCAAAAGAGTGAACGAATTCTGTCTTCTCCAAAATTCCTTTGGCATATCAAAATACTGATAGCACAATCTTTTCACACATTTAAATGCTCTCCTGTTAGCTGTCCTCGAAGAACAAATAGGGCATCCATCTTGTTGATGATTTCCTTATATCCAAAATCTTACTTAAAATCCTATGTGCTGATCCACATGAGATATGTACGATCTTGGCTTAATAATGTTTCATTTCATCATTAATTTTCGTCATGTTGTAAATTGAAATTTTCCCTATAAATGAACTCGTTTTTTTACACATCGCTACGCTTTTTTGTAATTTTTCCCTTTTTAATAAAACCCGACTTTTCTGACAGTAAAAATTTTGTTGTTGATTTCGTTTTTTTAAGAGTACAATGAAAGTCTCTATTTTATTATAAAATTTAGTTTTGCTCTGTTGATATATTACAGAAGTCGTAGAAGGCTTTCAATAGTTGTCTAAGCAAAACTATTTGATATATCTGCATTAAGTTTCACAGGTGTTCTTCTGCCAGTTCTACTATGTAAATGATGCGGCAACATTACTCTCTAGCACTATTCCCAAAGACGCTACAAATATCAATATTCAAAGACACTCACAAGCGAGAGAAAAATTTCTCAAAAAGTGTAACACTAAAGTAAATAGCGAAAAATCGACGCATGTTAGGTGAAATAACCTGGTCAGTCTACCGATAGAGAACTAGCTTGGAAAAAGCATACACAGTCAAACCGATAACTAAATATGAAATCAAAGAAGATCTGCTGGCTTTTAGGACAAAAATCCAAACTCAGTCTGACGAACAAAGTTGTGCTTCACAAAACCATTCTAAAGCCGGCATGGATATGCGATTCAACTATGGAGGACATGCAGCAATTCTAACGTAGAAACGTTATAAAGATATCAGTCTTAAATCTTAAGATTAATCACAAATGCTCGTTGAGCTATAAGCAATCATATTTTACATCCCGATCTTGACGTCCTGAAAGTTAGCAGTACTTATTTAAACAAGTTAAGCCTATATCCTAATATTTGAACTGTAAACACATTAGTTGATAATTATAAAGTCAGAAATAAATGAAAAGTTACCACATATTACGCCCCTTCACGACAAAAAAACACATTACTAGTGTTCTAAATGTATACTCAAAATTTTAAGTTGAAAATTGAACTTATATTCATTCGTTAAAGCCACGGTAATCTAACTACTACGTTATATTATTTTATAATATATTTTTAGTTGTTAATGCATTTGTCGAATGTTCAGTTGCATGTACATTCCAAATAAAGAAATTTCGAAGAAAAAAAAAAAAAAATATTTATTTCGGAGATTTACTTGAAACTATGTGTCAGGCTAGAAATATTTTCAAGGAACTTGTAGATGATGAGAGATGTACCGAATATCTTTTTCCAATTATATTCATTCTCTTCTAATGCCATACAACGGTTTTTATTTCTATTTTAGCTAAGACACGTACCAAATGCCTAAATACAATATAATTCGGTTATTATCATTACGTGACTTACGTCAGGATTGTTTCATACACAACAAGGTGACATAAAATGATATTTAACATTTTTTATATTATTTAAACAAATACTTAAAACTAAGCACATAAAAAAAAAGAGAAGAAAAATGAGACAAACTATAATATTATAAAAATAACACAAAGTACTATATAAGAAAAGGTGAGTCTGTTACTTTGAAAAAAAATTTGGCTTGAGTATTAAAAATTAGAAAAATAAAATTGAAACAACGTTTATGGACATGTGTGTGTGTGTGTGTGTGTGTGTGTGTATGTTTAGTTGTTACACT
>NW_024004431.1:0-35148 GCF_014805625.2 Glossina fuscipes | reverse complement strand
GTAGGCGTGTCTTTGAAAAGTTTAGATCAATTCCAAATTTTTTTTTTTGCAAACTTGTAAGCGATGTCTTGATATTTCCTAACAGGAAACTGTTCACCAAAAATACTACAAAGTTGCGCAAATATACAGATGGACAAACGAATAGGCGGATATACTTAGGTGCATTGCAAATCCTAAAGTGAGCAGGAATTTATATATTTTATAAGGCTTTTGAAGCTTGTTTCTGCACGTTATAAAGGTGTTGAAAAAAAAATTAAATTTCGATACACTATAATATTGGGTAGGCGTGGTCAACTTTTTCAATGTTTGTGCAGAAATGCTACAGCACCGCCCATAGAATATGCCTTCAAATTTTATACATAGTTTATGGGTCATGAGCAATAAATCAATTTTTCATTCCTTTTAAAAAACGGTGGTGTTCTCAGTTTACGTGTTGCTGTGGGCCTGTCCTTCGACCTATTTGATCCATTTTCAACACCAACGTGCGTGCAAGAACTTCCAATGTTTTTGCAGATTTGAAGTGTATAGCTTAATTTTTACGGCCAGAAGAATGGTTACAACAGATATAACATAGGCGGACAGACAGACATACTTAAATCCAATTAGAATTTGATACTGATCAAGAATATATATAGTTCGCGGCGTCTCTGGTGATTCCTTTTGGGCATTGCACGCGTTTTGACAAAATAAATATATCCCCCATCCTTCGGTGACGGGTATAAAAAGCTAGGTATGGCAAACTTAAAGTATTTTAAGGTCTAGACCACGCCTGAAAAATTAAACTAAACATTTTTGTGTTATGTTAAGAAAGGTAATTCATTTAACCTTTCACACATAAATAGTTTAATTGATGCAAGGCCTCTTTGGGTCCAATGAACAGCTTCTTCATAAATCCCTGCTTTATACACATCCTTAATGCACGAAAACTCTCTAACAGCATTAATGAAACATTCATTAATCATTTAACAGAATGTAAAATCAAAACACTTTTCAGTGAAGTACGGTTTTGATCTAGGGATTGATTTTCTTATTAATTTAGTTCGATTGTTTAATCGACGCTGTCTTGTAGCTCAAACTTATATGAAATAAAACTTTAAACATAAAATTTAAACAAATAGGTAAATTTAAATACATCGTAGACATAATCTAATCTGATTGGCAGTCTCTTGGCCTCGGAAATAAAATAAGAAAAAGAGGCCGGTTTAGGGTCACTCCCAGAAATAGTTGCTTACGGAAACGCTACGCAAATGCATAAAAAGAGCCTCTTCAGCATTAAATAATGATGTTTGGCTACTAAGCTGAATACAAACGAGGATTTTTAAAATTCCCAAGAAAAAAGTACTTAATTAAAGATTGCACCAAATAAATTAATTATCAGGCAACGTTAAGAAAAAGAATATAATCAACGACGCTTAAATGTCGATGACAAAGGATTGCAAAAAAAAATTCGATGAAGGTCCATATGAATCTCTCAAAACCAATTTGAAATACTAACGAAATAAATGCTTAACAAATAAAATCGTTAAAATTGGACAAGCCCGATCATTCAATTACCCTACATCCAATGTAATTCTTTTGTTACTCTTGTTATAAAATATCAAACAAGATACCTTGCGGGTGTTTGCAGAATATGTACAAATTGTGTAAATAAAACAACGCCTCTTATTATGTTTGAATTGTTATACATCAACATCAACATCGGATATATATAAAAGTGATGTTGGCTGCTGAATATAGCAAATTTTCTATCTGGCTTGTTTCGGACTTCGGCCCACGCTGCATAGAGGCAGTGTGAACTTTCGATAATATCAATCGGCCACTCGCTAAATCGCGTGACGATTCCAAATTCAGACGCATAAAAAAATAATACGGACATTACTTCCGTAATAAACACGCTCATGAGGTGGAATAATCAGATTTCGAGGCTTGAGTACAAGTTATCGCAACTATGCGCAGACGATGAGCGATATTTTGCAGTTCTTGATTAGTCTTTTATTGATAAATAGACCATATTCAGGTCGTAAGATCCAGTTGCAACATCGTCTTCACTTCCTTGAAAGCCGGAACGAGCGTCTCGACCGTAGGGTGGTTACGAACATTTTGTGAATTCAAAAATTTCGTAATGCGAGCGTATATTCCTTTGACACCTTACATTTTTCTTCTTTCTATGCCCCTGCTGTATATTGTATAGTACAACCTGATGGAACCTAATGAAATAGCCATTTTTTTAATTCAATAGTGCGGGCATATAAGATGTATACAATGTGCGCAAAAGATACCGTAAACCGATTTTCTAGCGTAACAGTATTTGACCAAGTACACTTCAGCACTTTTTGTGTATCGTCGTTAACTATCGTTTCTTTCGATTGGTGCAGCTGGCTAATCAGCGCTGTGCACCTTTTAGAGACATGAACGTACTGTACGCGTACTTAATTGCCTCAAAAGATCGATCATGTACCCGCGAAGAAACGAATTCCTTACGAAAATAATTCGAAAAGATTATATTTAAAAATTAGGAATGCTTAAGAGTAATTTGTGAAATTTCATTTTGTTAGCCCCGAAACTACCTAATAAAAAACGAAGGAAATTAATTCAATTCAAATTGTATAGATTTTATATATGTGTATATAAAGAAATTCTTTTAATTTTTCTTTTTTAAATTAAAATTAAAGGATTAATTAGTCTTAAAAATACAATATTTTCTAAGAAACTATCGACAAATTTACCGCAGTTTCCACAAACACTTAAAATAATTTAACGAGTAATGTACATAACTAGGTTAAATTAATTTTTAAAAACACTTTTTACACGTTTCTCTTTTTGATAAAGGCACACAAGTTCATTTAATAGATAGTGCATATGTGACGACATTCGTAAGCACATATGTATACACCCGTTTACGCAAACCGCTGTTAGGTCTTAAGCTTTGTTGATTCTTATCTTAAGTGTATTTACTGAAAAATGTGGAAACATTTTTATTCACTGCATAATATATATTAATCTTTTCATAAAATTCATTCATTGAAAGCAAAGACGTTACAGACGACGATATTTATTTACTTTTTTTGTTGTTTTTTTCATTTATTCGATCTTAATCAAACGGGAAAATCTCCTTTAAAACAAACAAACACATACAAATATACATACACTTTGCTATAAATACCTTATTGTTTTTTTAGTTTTATTGTTTATATTAAAATCATCGTAAAAACTTCCGCTCACCTTTATAGCTGAAGTTATTATCAGAACTTATTGTTATATTAAATTTCGGCAGAGAATGAAAAAAAAAAAAAAAATTAAAAATAAATGTTTTTTTTTTTTAATTTAATGCTCTACGCGATTTACTTTGTGATGCTTACTTTTGCTTCTGTTCAGACTTTACATTTTATGGTTGCTCTTTTTATGCAGTTCTTTACAATTCCTTTATTATTAATTTTTCGTCTCACATTCGTATTCATTTGCCGGATTTTGACATTTTCTGTTGTTCCCATTTCACTAATGCTAATAGCAGGCATGAAGCATTAGCGTTTTATTTAAAAAATAAAAATGTTGCCAATGCCTTAACACTTCGGTAATTCGGTCATTTTAATTGAATTAGAATAAAAGTTACTGGGGAACATTTAACGTATTTATTTCTCATTTGAATATGACCAAAATCTATCCAGAGTGAATATGTGTATCATGTCCAGGGTAATACCGCTTTCCTGCTGGCACACAGCAGGAAAGGCCTGCCTAAACCTTCCGGATTTCCTCCAGTTACACAGCAATTCGACAGTCGCGACCTTTTAAGCTAGAAATCGTCAGACGGAAATCTGTGGATCACCGGACATATATGAGACAATTTTATGTGTCAGCTCAACAGCGTCTGTTCTCACAAAATTTCAAGGTGGGATTGAAGAAAACTTGTGCACTCACTTATCTGTTGATCACAGATTAATTTAAAATCCAAAACGCTCCATGATAGCTCTTAACAAAGGCTCATCTCGATTTAACTTCAACTGTTGATCGTCTCACATATCGAGAAACCAATTGCTGTAAATCTCAGATGTTGCTTATGCGATGCTGTCATGATTTGCCTTTCTCATCATTACCATCAATAAACCCCACCAGACAATTATGTCTTGCAGAGCTTAACTCCTACATTGCGCTAATCTTGTTTCTTTAAAAGACGCCCTTTTTAAGAAAAAATTTTTCTTGCAGATCCGTAAGTTTGCAAGCAAAAGTGGGCATATATTGGAACACAGAACATAGTTCAAAAATTCCATTTTATAGGTTTTAGTTTATTTTAAAGAGCGCTGTACTTTATACTACTTGCACTTACCACAGAGAGATTATTTCATTTCCATATCATATATACGAATATACATTGTGAAGCCATCAACCCTTACTATGCAGATATTTGTGAGAATGTTTAGTCTATAATTTGTTGGTTCGTAGTACTAAAAATTGCGAAAATTACTTCTCGTAATAATTTAGACTAAGAGCTGAAATTGTGTGCACAGGAACGTGTGACCATTACAACAAACAAATAAAAATAAAAAAATTTTTATTTCACTTTCTATCTGCTTATTTTAAGCATAGTCTTTTCATTTCTTAACGTATTCCTAGAGATTTCGAAAACCACTTTATTAATTTTATGCAATTAAGTAAATACATAAGGGATTCCGTTTAAAACGCATGATATTTGAAAATTGTAGGTAAATTTTGAAAGTAAGAAATTTTATGTATAACTTGCAACGGGGATAAAGACCGTGATAACTCTTTTTTGGAAAATTATATGCAGCCACAATTTGTCTAAACCAAGCATTGCCGGTGCCTTCTGCCCGCATTGTATGTAAATGTTATCATATAGTCCTTGCACGTACCAGGAGTTTCGGACGTGAAGTACTTTATTATTAACTCGTTTTTAACGCTTGATGTCGTTATTTTTTTATCGCTCTATTGATTTTCACTTAATATAGTATATTTTTATAAAAATTTATTCACAAGATTTTCTAACAAAAATTCGCTTCACCGATCTCTACTTCATTCGTTTGGTTATTCCTTACTTTAACTATAAAAAATGATCAAATTTAAGGGAAATAAAAGGAAAGTAATTCTGATAATTGAAATATTTTCTTTATAAAATAATATTAAACAAGTCGAAAATAGTAATAAGTACTAAACTATAAGTAAAAAGTGAGGTTATGCGTATGTAACTTCAACTAACGTAGAAGACATGTTTACAGGTGCTATTACAAAAATCGATCTTTCAGTTTGGAGCGATCATTTGTATGAAATGATAATAAATTTATTAATAACTATTGAAAGAGTATTTAAATCACCGAGTGGCTGACAATATACGAAGGCGTAAATAAACATGGTACATATAATATACGCAATTATAGTTACTTTATAGATAATTCGTATTAAATAAGAGTAAATATCTTAAAAAGGAAAGCAAACAAAAGCATATGTTTAATAAATTTAAGATTACAAAAGTACAAATTGAGGTTAAGTATACATACGCTAAACTCATGTATAACGAAACTTTTGATTTGCAGGACATGCCTTCGTTACGTGCTTATAATTACAATAATTTTGATCATATTTATGTAAAATGAGACGAGCATCTATATTGAATAATAATTTAAACTTATCTATAGTTATTGGAGTATCTAAGCCACCTATAGCGGCTTTCGTGTAGATTTTAGATAAATCCACGTTATTCGCTGGCTTGCCATAAAATGAGAATGGCTCCATATCCGAGTTAGGCGGGTGTGTATGCGTAGCATCGGAGAGTTTGCGTTTTTTGGTAGCAAGAGTTTCTTTTACTAAGCATGAGGAAGAACAGTTGGAATTGTCAGAGTTGAGGTCTATACAGCATTCGTTCGTTATTGTACAACGACGTTTAGTAACTTTCCTAGTTTGTAACGTAGAGTTCTTATCTAACGTAGAAATTCCTGTTGTCAATGGCGATTTTCTTGCAGATGCCTGCATAGACCAGGGATTTTCCTCTTGGCCTAAAGCCACTGTACAACGTCTTTGCGTTATTTTCTTGGGTTGTTGTTCTTTAACCGCCGATAAAGTTTCTTCTATCGATTTAGTTGTAGAAATTGTTCGCTGTATTGGGCTGGGTGGTTTCAACATAGGCCATTTAGCTGTCTCATTAGAATCCACTGCTATTGTACATCTACGCTTTTTAATGGCTTTAGCGTGCAATTCAACCGCCGGTTTTTGTTCTTGCTCCATTTTAGCTACCAAACGTCCCAAAGATAGTCGCGGTATGGGTGGTTGTTGTGAAGTCTTACACAGATCGCAATAAACTTGATGTATGATATTTAATGAACCATATTTACATTTAAGCACATTCCTTTTATTGACCACCAAACCATTAGGAAAGAGAATATAAAGCTGTAGCAAGAACTTTCTAATATCCTTAAACGGAAATATATCTTTAAATTTTCGAATTCCTTCGCGGTGTTCACTGTAGCAATGTTGCATGTACACTTCGAATGAATTTTGTGGCTCTTGGCAAAAATGACAGCATTTAAATTGACCATAATGACCAATCATGTGACGACAAGCTTCGCCCTCAGAGACATTAGCATATTGACAAAACACGCAACAATAAATCAACTTCTCTGATAACTCACGGAATGAGAAACCCTCTGCTTTCGAATGACGTTCGCTAGCATGAGCTACAATCATAGTACGATTTGCAAAAATCTCATTACATATGCAGCACTGAAGAAACTTTTCAGTGCTTCCTAATTTTAGTAGATATGCCATTTGTAAGCCATGCTCAATTCGCAAATCCTGCGGTTGATGACTTCTACGTTGGTGGTGCTTGTACAACTGATCCGGAGTATTACAAGAGAATGAACAGTAGCCACATAGCAATTTGTCTTCAGAACACCGTGTCTGTACATCTGCAGCACAATAACGAGCACCGTGGACGTTTGTTAAATGGATTCGCATTTCTTCGTGAGTGCCAACAAATTGACGGCACTCTGCACAAGAAAAACGTCTGAGCAAACGAAAATAGAAAGGCTTAGCCTTAGTCTCGTCAGAGTTATGCTGTTGAGACCAATGTTCCTGTTTTAGCTCCGCAAAATTTTTCGTTTTATAATTGCAGTGTAGACAACCGTATTCGAATGAATTCATGAATGATTTGTCCAAAATCTCTGTACTCCCTCCATCAACCAGTACTTCCTCTTCTAATGTATTATTAATATCGTCATCGAATTCATCATCTTCAGCAGAAACGAATCTTCGACGATTTCTTTCCGATTCCTCTTCATCTTCCATAAGAATACCGCGAATGTGACGCACCCGTGTAGGATCGTTGCGTTGCCACAGTGGCCGAGTATCAACAGCGTTAGTTTCATCGCCTTGCGAGTTGACTGCCCTATGATACATATACCGAGCCTCTCTCGTCTTACCACTATGCTTTTCATCAATGTGGTATAAAATTTGTGACAATTGCGTTGATCCGAAAGTACAATGAACACATTGATACTGGTGCTTTTGGCCATGTTCAGCAGAACAATGGCTTTGTATTTGATTTAAGGTTACTGCTCGATGGTCACACAAATCGCACACCCACTTGTGTTTAGATTTCGTCGATATCGATGGTTGCGATGACTCAGCATTTTGCGGACGAATTGCGATGGTGTTGGAACTTGATAAATCAAGAGTCTCTTTGTACTTCTTCCCTAAATAAACAAAAGTTGAATATAGAAAGTGAGCTAAGATTTCAAAAATTGTGGAAGCAAAAGCCACACCATCCGATAAAAAACGGACTTTGTTTTAAAAACGCAAAAAATCTGTACGAACATTGTACTTATGAACAGTGTAACTGCTAACTGGAATAAAAGACATAAGAAGCATTCACTCAGCGGATGCTGTCGATACTGATGTGGGAGAAAGAAATAGGGAAGGATTGACATTGTGCGGCGCATATGCTCGAGAATTAAGAAAACTATTGATGTTTTTGATATAAAACCAAAGAGCCGAGCAACAATTAAAGAAAAATAAAAATAACATTAAAAACAAGTCTATTACAGATTTAAACACACATCTTGTGCGTTGCGTCCAGTTCATATCTCCTTCTCTTCCCCCACTACTATCTGACCGACATTGCATAACACAAATATAGCTCATTGCCTGCCAATAAAAATAATATCCAATGTCCATTATGGTTAACGAATTAATTATCTCGGAAAGCAATATTTCAAGAATACTGTATTGAAATTACTGCAATATATTCCATATTAAACTTCGACGACAGCAAAGTTCAAAACCACTTACCAGTATATAGAGTCGAAGTGCAGGTGCCATCAGCTTCTCCGACCTTTACCCGTTCATGTTTGATAAGATTCACCTTTTGTGTAGCATGTTTCTCATTAATGTGGCGCTCTACCAAAAAACGTAAATAGTGCAAGTAATTGCATTCTTCACAGCGATATAATTCAGGGCCATGAAACTTTAAATGGGCGATAATACGTTCAACGGAAAGTCCACGTTTACACACTTCATTTTCGCAGAACGGACAGCGATAGATCATAATTTTACAATGTAAAGTAGTTAAATGTGAACGAAAAATTTCTTCAGAAAGTGTGAGGTATTTACAGCTCAATGCACCGCAAGTGTAACGTTTGGAATCATTGACATAGGTAAATGGCATTTTGTAAACAGGTTTCGTGAGGGTAGCAGCACTATGCGGCTCTTTGCTATGAGGAGCTAAGACCGAAGATGAAGCCAAGTTAGTCATCTTATCAAAAAATTTCTCATTGGTATTGAGACAAGGTACAGGATTGACGGGATCAACACTGGCCACTTTCACTATATTAGCTGCACCAGTTTTTCCCGCAGCCTCAGTTTGTTTATGCATTAGCAGATGTCGATACATATTGGTACGTACTTTTGTACGATACTCACACTCACCACAATTTATTTCTCTCTGAAATATTGGTTGTATAGGTAGCAAATCAATTTCTGTTGACTTAAAGTGAGTTTTTGACGTAGCCTTTTTGCGCTGCCATTCAGCTATCAATTTCTTTCCAAATTCTTTGACGTCACGTTCTTCCAATTGTTGCGTGTATACCACATAATAACTATTTTCGGCTGATAACTCCTGTTTTTGGCCTTCCTTGTAGGTGAAGTTCAACAGTAGAGTGGTATTCATATTCAACGTATGCCAATGAGTTTCGGTAAAATGCCTCAGCATTTGACCAGGATTAGAGGCGGTTTGATCACACAAATAACAAAAGAAACGGCTGCGAGCATGTATTTTAATATGTGCCTTTAAACCGGCTGGTCGCTGATACTGAACGGGACAATGAGGACATTTATAGTAGTATTTCAAATCCTTAGCATAGCCCTTCGTGCTGGTGTGATATATAACGTGTTGATTAAAGGTACTCTCACTCAAAGGGGTTAAGCACTCCTTTAGTACGCAGCGATAAAGTTTGTTTTCTATAAAAACAAATCTAGAAAGTTGTGTATAAACGCATTATTTTGTAACTTACCAGACAGGCCAGTAGGCGCGACTATTTCTTCTATAGTTTCTGATAGTTTTTTCAAAAAAATTTCTTCATCGCTCTCGGATGACGATTTCTCAGTGGCTACAGTTGCAGTATGTTGGACATGTTGGGTGCTATTACTATTGTTAGTCGCGTTTTTTTGAGTTCGTTTGGTTTCTTAAAATGTCTTGTATTTTACGGCTTAGTGTAGAGGCAGTATCTTTCTCTCCTATCCCAGTGATACTTCCATTGACACCCGTTTTGGCGATGGCATGCGCTTCTTCGGCGTGCTTCATGTAATTGTCCACGCTGTCAGCTTTATATTGGCAAAAACCGCAGTTTAAGTACTCACGCTTCAAACTTAAATTTCGTTTCTCGTGAAAGCGCAGATGGTCACTCATAGCCACAGGGACTCGCGTTAAGTATTTGCATCCATTGCCCATACATTTGAATTGCTTTGAACCTTGTTGCAACTGTTGTTGTGGCACTGCGGTTGTTCCTGAATATGGCGATACTGGCGTTCGTTCAGCATTAAGATTAGCAGAGGAAATGGAGATATTTATACCCAATTGAGGCTCTTGCGTTTGACGACCCTCGTATTGAGCGGATAGGGTTTGTGTTATTACAAAATCGCCCGCTCGAGCTTGGGCTACTGGTACTGTCTCTGACACCACAATAGGTTCTGGTGACGACGATGTCGCATTTGTATGAGTTGGTGCAGGATTTCTGGTAGATTGATTTGGCGTCATAAAGATTTGTGTCATTTCTTTGGAAGCCGCCAAAGCCTCAGCCAAATCTTGTCGTTCTCTAGCAATGTGTTGGCTCCATAGACTTCCTGCTTTAGTGTTTAAACTGCAAACATTCATAATTTTTGGCAACTGGGCAGAAGTAGCAGAAGTCTGCAATGATGGTGGTGGTGCTGTATTAGTTATTCCTTTTTGCTGCTGTTGTGCCCCTAAGCTAACGACTTGGGATATCTGCAAGTTAACTAAAGGATCTAGCGGTGGCAAGTCATCCATTAACAAAGGTTCTGTTATGGGTAGCAAAGGTGGTGCAGGCATTTCTTTAGTCGGTGGGCGAGGCTTGGCATTCAATAAAGCCCCTAATAATGAATTTGTGGGTGAGTTTACATTTGTGACGTTCGCAGTTACAATGTTTAGAGAATTTTCTGAACTTGTCGCCGACAGACAATCCCCAGTTAACCTTCTTAATTTAATACGCGGTCTTTCTTCACTTGCTCCACTATTACTGTTGCTGTTGCCGTTAGCTAAAAAGTCTTTCTCAGTCTCTTTCACAAGTTTTGCGTGTTTTTCTACCATGTGGCGGATTTCTTTTATTATAGGATGATCTTCATTGGCTGTTAAAATCTGGGTTTGACACATAGCGCAATATCCACTCCAACGGGTTTCAGCATGTTCCAGCATATAGTGATTTTCCAAACCCATCGAATCATTAGAGAACAGGAAGGAACAATTATCTAGCAAACAATAAAATTTAAATTTACTGTCTGCATTAGTCATCAACGAATAGCCAACATGTTGTATACGATTCGTCACTGTCTTATGGGAACTTGAAATTGTGACTTGTTGCTGTTGCTTTTCCTCTTGCGCTTGCTGTTCATTTATGAAATCTAAAGCATCTTCAATGCTAGTTTGATGATCGCCTGTATCAATGCACAGAGGCTGATCATTACCGCTAAGATCGGCGTCCAAAATTGAGGAAATGTCGTTAAGATCTTGTAACGGTTCTAACGGAGCCAACTCGGGGACTAATTCAATGGGATCATGGCACGGAGAATCAGGCAAAAGATCATCTATAATATTGATAACCGGTTTAAAACCTAGATTGCAGCTACTTCCACTAGCATTAATAACAATTGACTCCTTTTCTTTGACTGCCCATGCCTGCGATAAAGATAAAGTCTCCTTATTGTCCTTAGTGCTCTTTTTTTTACCAAAATATACTACAGGTTGAGTAAGCTTTTTGGGCTTGGCTCCTTTGAATATAAATTTTTGAAATAGACCTTTATTTTTTGTTTTACCACCACTAGCAGTACACTGCACTGCTGAAGTACAGGTACTAGGAGCTGATTCTGTTATTTCAATGTCCTCCCAGTCTTCATCATCTTCATTACCGGACACCATAGCCGAATCTGATGGCGAAACCTCAGCTCTCAAATCAGGCAATATTTCAGGTGTCTTTTTAGTAACTTCAATACTCCGCATTTGGCAAGTTGATGTAGTAACTTGATCAGTTTCTTTCATATTCTTAAAGATTTGACTTATGCGTTCTGCTATAGAAGTACAAATAGTAGGTTTCTCGTTTCTTGGCGGTTGAGACGTTAAATCATCTAGTTGAACAAAGCTTTGTGCCAGAGTAACAGTGTCTATCGTAGGAGAATCTGTGCTATTACGACTGGTCACAAAAGCGTTGTCAATTGCTCTCTGTTGAGATGGTACCGTAGTTACCGCATTTGACGCATTGGGCTCGGTCGATACGGAAGGTTCGGGTCGATTTACATCCAACGATTCCAAGGATCGTAAACTTGATATTTTGCTTTCAACACAAGTTATTTTAGGTTTAGGCTCTTTAGTTATTGGAAGTGAAGGTGAGAGCCTTTTATTGCCCGATCTAGTTCGATTAAGATCTGTTATAGTTACACTAGTTTTCAGTATATTCAAAGGTTCTTCAGTTTCATTTACTGTTTCAACTCTCTTGGTGTTTGGGCTCACCATTTTGTCTTGCTTTCCTATGCCGACATTGGCAGCTGTTTCCAGTAAATCTGACGATTTTTCTGTTTCTTTTTTATTTTGAATTTCTACTTCTTCTTGTTTATTAGTTGCTTCCACATTTTCGGCTGCCTTAGCTGCTAAACATAGTAATTCGTCTTGCCAGTCCTGTTCATTGTCCGTCCTGGATGTCTTTAAAACTTCGGGAGCAGCGTTTATTACATCCTTCGGGCAGTTTTGTGTATTGTCCGGTTGCATCGCTGTTTCAGTCACGATGTTATCAACTTCGGTTTCACAGACTATCGGTTTTTTAATTGTTTGCTTGTCTTTGAGGCTATTTTCAGTACTTATGTCTTGTTGTGTTTGTAATTCCTGGATTGATGATTTCTCTACATCAGAATTATTGTCATCATCAATGTCAATAATTTCTTCTTCTGCTTTAATTTTCTTCCAAGCGTCTGCTTCTCTGGCAGCTGCCTCAAGTTCATCTACGCACTCTACCTCCTTGACATTTAAAAGCGTTATAGTGTAGCCAAGCAAGTCGACATTTTTTTCGTTTAAGTTATGTTGAAGAAGATAGTGACGCTCAAGATTACTTCTTTTTAGTTGCACAAAATTACATAAGTGGCATACATGAGCTTTCAGCCAATTTGATTCAGTCAACTTCAGTGGAGTGTTCAGCACTTTTGCGCCTTTACATGATTTATAACTTCCAACATGTTTACGAATGGTGGTCATCCTCTGACTGCCCCTAAAGCAATTTGAACACTCATATTTATATTCTGCAGTATGTTCCTGATAATGGGCTATCCATGTAGCCATCGTATTTATGAAATACGTCAAACAGAACGAGCAGCGATGGAACCAGGAGGGCGATTTATCCGTTCTTTTTATACCAAACAAAGGTTTCGCTAGTTTTCCTTGCTTGAATTTTTGTAGAATAATGGGAGCAAAACGCGATACATAATTTTCACAATGATGCAATCTATAGTGGAGCGCACTGCTATGAGCGCCTTGAAGCTTTTTCAAACAAATCATACACCAGTTGATATATTTGGACTGATTATGCCAATTAATGTTAGTGTTTTTCACGAGTTCAATACTTCCAACTTCAGGGTTTATTTTTGCAATTTCATCTATCGTTTGGCTCTTACGTTCCTTCTTTTGTCCCTTACTCGCATTCAGCTTTTTACTTTTTGGACAGGGTTTACTTAGTGTAACAGATTTTTCGGACCCCATTTCATTTAGATTATTATCTCCAACTTCCTTCGATTCCACATTTGACTTTGAGGAGTCCGCAGTTTTATCGTCAGTCTTATTACCTTTACTTTTACTAAGTTTTCCCTGAAATTTACGATTTTTCAAATCGTTGCTTCTCTTGTCTTTCCTTTCTTTTTCTATATGCTCCATTATTGTCTCATCTTCTCCACGCAACTTGATAATAGGTATCAATATGGGCAATTTTCGACTTTGTGAATTCTCTTGAACAATTGAAGTTGTAGTGATTGCACTAGAGTTGGTTTCATCCCCTGCGTCACTGCTACATAAGCAAGAAAACACTTGAACCTCGTCGTCGCTTATAGTGGTTTCATTATCCTGATGAATTTTAGATCGTCTCAATGATCTCCGCAAAGGAGGTTGAATGTTCTTAGATTTTCTACTTTTGTCTTTTTTGATTATGGCAGTCTTCACATCCGTTTCTTTAACAGGACAAATTTTCTGCTCATCTTCTTTTATTGATATCTTTTTTGCGTCTGTAATGTTTTTCTTTTCTTTGGTTTGAGCCATTAGAGTGCACATTCGTTTACCGGTGGCCGTTAGTACACCTTTGCTAATAAACATGTCTCGAATATCATCGTTTAAACGATCCAACTCGTTACGTTTTTTTTTCGCGCATTTTCTTCGACTTGTGTCTTCTAATTCGTTTAGTTCATCACAGTCTGATTCATTGTTGGCTTTTTCTTCTGGTGGCAACGTTTTCGGTTGTACGTTGGAATCAGCAGGAGTATCAACGTCTTTATCATGCTTTTCAGGTTTGGAATCGTCTTGTAGGGTTTGTGGCAAGTGTTCTTCATGATTTTTGATGGCCGACTCAATAACGGTTTTAATGAACTCAAATTTATCTTTATCCAAAATTTGCCTGAGCAAACTAAGAATGTGTTCTTTGTTAGAGTCTGGTTTGAAAATTTCTTGAACGAACTCATTTAGAAATGCATGGCGATTAGTTTCATCGTCTACGGGCGTAGGAGTAGGATTAGTTGATTTTGCACCTGAGCTGCTGGGTTCATTATCATCGGGCTGTTCAGTTCCACAAGGTATTAAGTGTTTTTTCTCTTGTTTTTCTACAGCCCTTAACGGAAGTTCCGTTGAAGTGCTGGATACAGCACTATTCTGATTTTCGAGCTCTTTATCTGTAGAGTTACCTGGTGCGATTAATTGCTGTGTGTCGTTTCTTTTTCAGTTTTAATTTCTTTAGCAATAATTACTCCTCCTGAATTCGCTTTCTTGCGATAATTAAGACCAGATCTAGTTTGCACGTCTTCTTTGTTTGCATTTGCCACCGTTTTCGTTTTATTCCCTTTAGGATTATTTTTAATTTTACTAAATTGATCTTTCTCATTATTACTAACGTCTTCTAAACTTCTAATATTCTCTCGTGTTGAAGCTTCTTTATTGTTAGCAATTGTATATTCTAAAGCATCTCCATGTCCCTTCTCCAAATTTTGTCGATCAGGTGTACACGTCTTCGAACGTCTGCCTCCCGTTTTCACATCTTTTAAGTTTTTGAATTCTTCACTTTTTTGGCTTATATTATCCTTTTTAGTTTCTATAACTCCTGTTGCACGTTTTTTATTAAAAATTGCTTTAACGTTTTGTGTCTCGTTAAAATTGATGGAGGCTCGAGTGCGTCGTTTCCCACTTATTATATTTTGAGTCGAAACTGTACAATTGTCATCCGTTTTCTGAAAAATACCCTCCAGGTTACGATTACGTCGTATCAATTGTGATGTCAGGTTTTCCTTACGCCATTGCTGCACTTGCACATCTTCGAAAAGCAAAGAATTTGACTCCCTTAGTTTCTCCTTATCGACCTCCGGCGCACTACCATAAGAAATCATTGTAGAGCGTCTCCGTAAAATGCGTGAAGCATTGAACAGTGCTGAACGCGACAAGTGTGTTGATTCTTCTCCGAAGCATTTGACACTTTCTTTGGATGTTACGTTAACAGTCGTATCAGAAGAATTTAAAGCAACTTCGCTTGAGCAACCTTCTGGCTTTTTAAATTCCGATTGGTGTACATCTACGTCATCTGCATGCCGTTGTCCTGTTTCTAATTTCTTGTCTGATTCTGAAGTTGGTAGATGCTCTTGCTCCTTGACCTTTGCTGGAGAAATTCGAATATTTTCAGTTTCGTTTGCGACATCGGTTTTAAGCTTTGAGTCCTGCGTCACGTTGAGCGATTCATTAATTTCCTTGCTGTTAATTTCTTGGTCTTTCATTTTTGGCGTAGAGGTTTCTCCTTCTGGAATCTTAGTAGAAGCCGGCAGTGAAAAATTTTCACTTATTTTATCTTTTCCTTTAGAATTGTTGTTAATTTTCGACGTTTTAGACATAGACAAATCATCTTCTTTCGATTTGATTGTATTTTTCTTGACCTCTTCCGAACGCTTCACCGAATTTAAGATTATTTTTGGAGTTTTAATGGACAGAGCTTTTATTAGAGATTTTTGACCAGTACTCTTGCAACTTTGTTCTCCTGTTTCCTCTTTCTTCTCTTCTCCCGTTGGTATCATGACGTTTGTCTGTTTGCCCGTCGCTTTTTCGCTAGCCTTCTCTGACGGCACAGATTCCGTCGTTTCCGACTTTCTGATTGGTTCTTCGCTCTTTTTTTTAGGAATTTTAAATTTGTTTTTATTAATAGCGAATTCCTTATTGCAAAAATTCTGAGTACGATACATTTTATCCAGAGCCGTTTCAGTAATCGAGCAAGATTTTTCTGGAATTTTCTTTTTACTATCATTTAAAGATGAAGCTTTCTTTGACGAATCTGATTTTTCTCCTTTGCCTTCTTTTGAGAGATTTGTTTCAGTTGGATTTTTTTTGCGGAGTGATTACATCCGCCTCTTTCAATTTCTTCTCATCTGCTTTTTCCCCTACTATATTAACTTCAGCCTTTTTAGCCGCTTCTTGAGCTTTTGCTTTAGCTTCGCGAAATTCCTTATAAGTTTTGGGTTCGTTATCCTTAAACCTCTTTGATTCCAAATATTTCATGCGCTCCGTCTTATCGTTCAATGCAGCATTGAAACGATTGTTGGGTGTAGGTAGAAGCGCATCCTTTTTCATAAAGTTTTGTACAGATATTTGGGAACGCTGTTGTGTTAAGCTATTGGGCCTTGCAGTTTGAGGACCTTTAGGTTTTGCTATTTTGAGAATTTCCGAGTCTGAATCACGATTGTCCGCAGTATAATTTACAGAATTTATCTGTGTCCGCGTTTGGTTACTTACTCCCAGATTTGATCTCTGTTGTCTCCCGTCGCTTGTCCTTGGCGGGAAAGAACCTTTCCCTTTTGCCGTTTTAAGAGCATCGGAATCCGAATCCCAATTTTCCTCATCGGCATCCATAGAATTGTGCGATGTTCGATGTTGTTTATCGCTCATAACTAGTTTCTTTTCTTTAATTTTTGGTGACATTTCAGGTTCAGAATCCCAATTTTCTTCAGAGCTATAATCCGAAGGTTTGCTGCTGGGTTTTTTGGAAGATGTTGTTGTTTTACCAGTTGCTAATGTCGTTTCTTTCTTTTCCCACTGATAAGATATATCACTAGTTTTAGAAAACCCTAGAGAATGAAGATCCAAAGATGTTCGCGAAGCAGCTGCGTTTAACCTGGGATCGTTTCGAGATCCGCCGAATGGCTTTGGAATAGTCTTTGCTACAATTTGATTACACAAAAGGGGAGATTTTGTTAAAGTGGGCGAAATCTGCGTTGGTATGATAGAGTTGGTTCGCTTCAAACGTGGATCGTTTAAATTAATAGTAGGCAAAACATTTACATTATTAACTGTTACCGTGGGCAATTTGTTATTTGCATATGAATGTGCGTCCCTAGTCTTGGGAAAATACCCTCCACCGCTAGTACCATAGCTTTCATGCGATGAAACGGACCATTCCCTTTCTGAACGCGGGTGAGGATTGTATTTAAGAGCCAGGCGTTCAGTAGGGGTTCCGGACAGCGAAGAAGACGACGGGCTTGCTGGACTATCTGTCGAACGATTTAAAGTCGATGAAGGGATTTTTTTATCAGACCCTTCCAGCTTGGCTATCAATGCAAACTTCTTGCGCACAAAGTCTAATGATGATGAAGTCATTATAGGCGTATCATATTTAACTGAACGGGATGAATCTGGTTTTTTTGGTCTTCTTTGTCCAATTTCTGAAAGACTATTGTCCATGTTATCATCCGATGTTTCATTTAACAGGTTAGTAATATCACTAGCCGAAAGTGGTGGACTCTTCAACACTTCTGGTATAGGAGTAACACGCGCGGGTATGGATTTTGGTAAGGCTGAATGTGTGGAAGGCGATCTTGAGTCTTTTAATTCAGCAGGCTTTTCATTTTCAATTTTATTTCCTAAACGAGAAAATACCAATTTCTGAACACTCTGAGGTAATTCGCAATGAGTATTTTGTGTCTTTATATTATCGGTTTTTCTAGAATATTCATCCCATGATTCCCTCGGAGAATAAGCTTCATTATCTTCTACAGCGTTATCAGATTTTTGCAAATTCGCAGAATTACGACAATGTTCTAGGACATCAATATTATTATTCGTAGTAAAACGAGCCGCTTTATTAAAAGAGGGTAATGAAGGGAAGTGTTGTCGAGTTACTTCAGACGATGGCGGTTCGGTTATAACCACTTTAACTTTTTGTATAGGCTCGGCAGCGTCTTGAGGTAGTTTAAGACAAGTCTTCGAATCTTGCCGATGATCATCGGGCGGTGACGATTCAGTTATGACGACTTTCACTTTTTGTACATATTGTTCATCGACTGACTTTGTTTGAAATTGTGAAGAACGCGATGATATTTTAGCAGATTCATCGATATTCCTATGACGATGTTTATCATGCTGGTGCTGATTGGACTCTCTTTGGGCTTGCGATATTGATGGTGAGTGATGTAGACTACTTTTCGTCTGCGCTCGTTCTTGAAAATTGTAACGATGATCTTGATCTTGACGATTATAGTAATTATGACGCTGAGACTGAGAACTACAAGGTTTTGCATGCATGCTTAAACGTTGGTGTTGATCACTGTGGTGATGATTGTAGTGATGAGATTTTCTCTCTTTAATTAATAGAGGAGAGCAACGTCTTTCAGTAGGTATTTCTACAGGTTGTGTATGCTCTTCTGAAGCATTTTGTTCTGGTGGCGGTGGACTTTCAGGTCCAGTCAAATCATACACATCTTGCTGGTTACCTCTTAGCTTATCCGAGATGATAGATTCGTCAGACTGCAATGTACGTGTCTAATTAAATATTTGGTGCATAAAATGATCCAAAAAAAAAAGAAAAAAATCTTAAATGAACAGCCTTGTTTTTTTTTGCAAAAAATATTGTTCGAGAATAATTCTAATTCTTCTCGGTTCGTTTTCCAATAGAATTGTGTCTACCGCTACGAAACTGAACACGAGTTATACATATGCGTTGCGAGCTCAAATGTCAAAATATACGATGGTCGCACGTGTTTACATATAAGTGAGGTTTTGATCGCATTCTATATAGTATTCGCAGTACTAATGCCGTTCTATATAGAATCATTTGCATGTAGGGTTGTTTCAATTCCGTATAGCCGCACAAATGATGCCAAGTTTTTGCTTGACGAACAAAAATAATTATGCCGATAGTAAACAAATAATAAATGCTATTATAAAAAAAGGAGCGACTGAAAAAAAAATGTATGGAAGATAAGAAACTTACGAAAAGAAAACTAAAACAAGACACCAGAAAAGGTATATTTAAATAAAAGGAATCAATAAGTGTTCGCACTAGTAACTTTTTTAGTAAATTCAAAGTTTCATTTTTGTTAAGAAAATTGAAATTTTCTATTCACTACTTTTACTTAGTTTTGAAATTGAAAATTATATATTTTGCAGAAGAAGAGGCAAGTTAGAAATACTAATCCTTTATGAATTCCGCATCGTTTCTTGCTGACTTTTTATCCGAGTTCTATATATAATGTACCAAGCATAACTTTTGTTACACTGCAGCAATAGACGATGTAACGGCGTACGCTCTGTTCAGCACTATAGGTAGTCAGTTTTCGTCTTTCCCGCATTTTGCATTTGGAAGTTGCAAATAGTTATATTAACGTAAATAAAATAAAATTATGTGATAAGTATTTCATGAACTACACGGTTACGTTGCAATAATTCAATGCAAGCTGCAAGCAACGCCCTAAACGTTTAACACTTTGCATTATTATAATAATGCATATTCACCCATCTCTTAAAGAAGGAACTGAAAGCTCCTATATTTCCTTCTTAATATAATAAATTTCTTCACACGATACTAGCAGTCATCGTCACTTACCTTTTCAATTTTTGAATGTAATTTCATTAAAATATTTTCACATTTTAGCAAAGTCTCTAATTTTAGGCTAAAATTAAAAAAAAAAAAAATGAATGATTTATTTTTCTAAATTTTATAAAATTAAATTCTTTTACCTTTTCCCTTTGTTTGTTAATAAATCAAGCAACATTTCCATTTTTTGCAATTGTGCTTTACGAGGATTATCCGGCTGCTCATCATTACTAAGTTTTAATTTACTGATGACCTTCTCCAAAAAGGGTAAGTACTTTTGCATTTCCTTAAATTTTGCTTCATACTGCATTTCGGTCATTGTTTCGTTAGTGAAAAGCTTAGATCAACCTCGTATTATAAAATTTCCCTGTAAAGAGAAGAAATGAACTTTAAAAAAAATGCACCACATATTTCGAACCGGGGAAACACTATTTCTATTCATACCCGTCCAACTTATATAGAGTTGATGACGCTCAAACTGTCGAACACATTTAACAGACAAGATTAAGAGCTGCATTTTTAGGTTTAGCTATATATATCTATATAAACAAGAACTTGAGACAAATCTAGAAATTGTCAATTTCGATCTCATCTAACAACGCAGACAGGTATAGATTCCCCTGTTTGCATCAATGAACACTATGTATGCGTGAAATTTAACTTAATGTTAACCAGTTTGAGATTTCACGTACACGGCAACACTTTTTATTTATGAGTAAACATAGAAATAAACCAAGAAAATGACTCAAAAAACATCTGGCTACAATGAACAATGAAGAGAACAAGCAAAACAGAAAGTCGCCTCGTCTCTTTCGTTATGAACATTCATATTTTACAAAACTTTATATTCCGACAATGTATTGCCCCCACATAGTCAAAAAATCGTATAAAATGAAAACATTTTTTAAAATTTTCTCTAAGCTTAGAAAGTTTCACATATTGAGATAACCTAATCATACTTCATTCATGACTATATCCGAAAATTTAATGTATATTTACAGTTTCGGTAAATGTTCCTTATCATCAAAACTTGTAAACTTATCGATGTAAAAATGGAAATTGTCAACATTGACACGAAAGTGGTACAAAAGCCTGGTCGCTTGAATTATTTGCGTACATTTTTGTTACCTATAATTAAAGAAACGATCGAGGACTTGCGCTTTTAACATTTCCAGGATCCATTCGAAATTAAAACATCGAAGTCACTGTTTGTGAAATACTAGGATTGCGGGAATCGCGATATGTTGCATTCGATTAAATTAATTGTTAATGCGTTCGCTTTTCCAAAGAGATCACCGATTATTTAGAGAAAATGGCTAAATTTGTATTGTTTATTCCAGCTTAAATTAAAATTTTAATTACTTTTGGTTTATCGTGGCAGGCTTTACTATGCAAGTTTATCGAGCTTTCAAAATTTGATTAAAACGCAGATGTATTTATTGAACATTTAAAATGTAATTAAAATTTTTAATGATATTCGACAAGCCGATATTAATAACAAAATTAACTAAAATGAGCACTCGCACCGTAAATCCCAGTGGGCGAATGCGAGAGTCACAATGCAAATAGCATTTAGTTCTATAGTCAGTTCAAAATTTATTACTCCTTCACTGAAGAACATGTTGCGGGAAATCGTCCAATATGAATGATATAATTCATTTAGGATAAGTGGATGCGCTTAGATGTGTTAGGTTCTTGCTGCCTAAGTGAATATTATTTCAGGAATAGTTACTGTATTGAAGAGCAAATTACGTTTGTCACTCAAACGTATATATATATATATATGTACATATTTTTGTTTAATGGTGATAGAAGAATCAATTTATCTGTTGAAGTCAAGGTTTTTCTTTTCACTTCTGTTCAGATAAGTTAAATAAATAAAAGAAATGAAGCCAAAGTATATACACACAATTATCAAAGGCAGAGTCTGGGGTTTTTAGTTTCTACGGCTATCCATGGAGTGTTGAAAAATGTTATAATAATGCAATTTCATCGGTCTCGTACATGCGCATCGCATTGTTGTTAATGCGCATTCGCATTAGTTTTCAATACAAGTTGAAAGATAAGTACTTGCGCAGAGCTCACAGCAGAAGAAACTTGAACGAAGCAATAGCCTCAGTCAAAGCCTGACTTTATTTGTCTTTTTTACATTATTTGCAGGAGCTTGCAAGTAAATGTTTATATCGAATTCGAAAAGTTTGTTGATCAAAGGAGGAAATTCGCTGATTCATTAACAACCCGCTAACGGGCAATAAAACTCCAAGCGGATTGCACTAAGTGTTGTTCAAATTTATATGCCGACTTTACAATTAAATGCATTAATTCTCATGAAAATAGTTTTTATAATAATATAATAAGATCAACAAAAGGCGTCGACTTTCGTAAATGAAACCCTCTGCTTTTGTTATTATTGGCTGTGCGTCATAGTGGAGCACTCTTTAAGTTTATGGATATAAAGGAGTAATAGATTATCATTTGTCAAATATTCTAGATATCTATCTAGTATGTCTTTTTGTTCTTATTGTTTCAGAGACATGTAAGCTTTTCGCTAAAGTCAATAGCCTGAGATGCTAGTGCTTTAAGACTTTAGTTTTAGAATTTATTTCTCCGGCTAAATTAATAAGAAGAATAGAGACCGTTGACGTCAGAGAAGAATCATCACTTCTCAAGCGATATACTAGAATCGATGTCGCAGTGAGAGGTTTCGATATATTTCATAATAAGCAAAGCATGTAATTAGAATATAGTATGAACGTTAGTATTCGTAACTTTCGACTTTCGGTTGGATGCACCTTGAATTTTACACCGATTTCTCAAATAATTTAGTTCAGACATGTATCCAGGTGGAAGTGTTTTACAGGTCTCAAAAATCGTATAACGATTGAACACTTAAAATTACACATTTGATCAGGGACAACAGTCCCTAGTATGCAACGGCGACAAATTGGCTACTTTATCTAAATGTTAATGCAAAGACACTAACGATGATTTATATTTTGGATACCCAAGGCTAGAACCAGTGGGGAAATGAATGATTATGGTCATGATTTGAATTTGAAGTGCCGCCGTTTATTGATTGATAGTGTTTTATTACAATTCACTGAGTGTTTCATTGTTATTAGACTAAGAAGTGTCCGAGTGAGCTAGAAATGCGAAATAAATTCGCTAACCGAAACATGTAGCTTTGAACCATCACTGTTTAAACAGTCAAGGGTATTCCCACAATATAAGCGTTTTCCCCAGAAAAATGATTACAGATATTGCTATAAATTCTAACAGTCATGCCTTTTAATATATGCAATTTGTCAGTGAAACTCCAAAAAAAAAATTGTAAAGCCATGCTCGTGTTTTACTTCAAGTCACACACACACAAACTTCAATAACTAACCCCTTAAGAACAATTTTTCATAAATTATACAAAGCGTTATGTGGCAATATTTCTTCTTATCCTTAATTTCTCCCCTAAATAAGAAAGGAAGAGAATAGCGGCAACGACAATTACGGAAAATGGCCGAAGAATTCTTATGTAAAACATTCTCCATTTTTTTACCTGTTTTAACAAAAAAAAAAACAACTTAAAGGTACACACAGCCGAATGTACGCATATTTAAAATCTTCTTTGCAAAAATTATCGAAAGTTATTCCAGAAGATTTTTGTTTTTCTTCTGTTATAAATTTTCTGGTCGGTTCGGCACTTTAAAACTAATGTGCAAATGCGAACTTCGTGTTATATTATCTATTATTTCTTTTTTAAATGAAATACACACGCAACTACCCACGAATACAAATTATTAATAATCATATAAGCGAACAACCCTTTATTCATTTAAGGCTTTTAAAATAGTTCTACGAAACTTCTTAATACTTTTTTTTCAATTTTTTTGGCAATAAAATTAAATGGTCTGTTAATACGAATTTTATAAAATAAAGTATCGACTAGTTGAACGCAAAATAATAACTAAAAGATAGACGCCAAATGTATAAAAAGCAGCTAACGTAATAGTCAACTGCAGCAGAGCTGAAGCCGCAGCGAGCAAAAACAGCTGATTACAGCTGCTTATAATTCGCTTCGAGTTAAAATTTGTACTTTTTTATCTGCATTTGGCTTCGTGTTTTGCTTGGATGAGCTCTGTGGACTTTAGAGGAATGAATTTTTTCTCTTTTATTTTAAAGAAATGTCAAGAAAATTTTTGGGGGGTTAAGTTAGAGTTTTAAAAAGAAAATAAAATAATGTTATTTACGCATATGGTAACTGATTTGCAGAACTTTTTAATAAACCTTTTTACATATAATACCGTGACTAAGAATACTTTCAGGACGTTTCTAATCAATTATTTCCCTTTCCCTCTCTCACTGGCAAGTTTAACCGATGCATATCAGTTATGGAAGGCAAAAAGGAAAGAAATTTTGCCTTCTTTAGTTCCCAAAATATATTTTGTTTGAATCGTTGAAAGTTTAATCCAAACTTTTTAATATCTATTTATTATTTGTGAAAAGATTTATGTGCCTAATCTTTCCTCTTCTAGAACTCTTCGAAAAATAGAGATCCTAAGTCCTATATAAACAAAATTAAACCTGCTGTGAGTACGATCCGAAGTGAACCCGACGACGATAAATTTCATTAAATGAGCGCTTAACACAATGGTTTTCCATTACATTCTAGAAGCATACCTTTTAAAGTCTTTAAAATATGACAATTTAAAATTTGATTCAAGTATTTATCAAATTCAGAGGAAAGTTGCAAAATGGCCGAACTGATATCCCAATCATTAAAAATATTTGGACTATTTTTACATTCACTTGACATGTGGCAGGCAAGTTCGTATGAAAACACTGTTATAGGTATTGCAGATAGCTACATGACTTTATCATGTGGCCTATAAGGCTCAGAAAAGATCGAAAGTACACATAATTTTGAGCAGCAAAAAGATCTGACTAGTTTTCGCAAAATGCATGTATTAGCGAAAATTCGTTAGAGAAGTGAAGGGATGAGTCTTCAAGTTTCTGATTTCTATCTCCACTTTTACGAACGTGTGAGTTTCATTAACATGTTCAGTACCCTTTTTCATTATCTGAATATCACGAGGAGCGTACGTTGTCCGGATAAATATAGCGAGGATGTGAATGGCTTTAGTCAAAATCGGAAATCAAGACTATATTGTTTAAAAAGCTACTGCTGCCTCTGCCAAATGATTATCTTCAAATTAGTCGCAATGCAAACAGCTAAATTTATAATAAATTTATTAGACCGCTTAAGAATCATAAGTTTTGTTCAGAAGATAAGGGTTTTTTTGCGGGGGGTCTCCGACAATAAAGTTACTACATCATTGGAATGTGCTTGTGAGTGCACATTCGAATTTCGGTGATTTCGTTTAATTTCGATTTGTATCGGAATTAGTAAGCATATGAGTCTCCCCTTATTACTGATCCTTAATTCAGAAGAATGTCTTGTTTAAGCTAATAGAAAATCCGTGTAAAATATTAAAGCTTCGAATGTGGACTGCCGTAAATATTTGCTTAACAATCTAAGTTCGGCAACAAGAATTAGTGGGGAAAAAAAAACACATAAGGCGAAATTGTGGAGCTTTTAAAGTTGCAACATTTGGTTTTAATTTTAACCAGAGTACTTTCAATAAATTCGATTCGATTATTGATAAGTTTCCAGAAACAACTCATACGATTAATAACCAATTCGATAATTTTTTATTCGCACTTTAACCATTTGAAACTGATTATTTCGTCCATATATTGTCGATATTGTAATCAAAAACCATGGCAGATCATGTCCCAGTTGCGTATTTCTTCAATATTACGAGATACCACTCCAACTGTAGTTGCACTACAAAGATGCCTTTCACATCGAAAAACAAGAGTAAAGTAGACAACGTAGGATATGTTGGCATTCTATAAAAATTTAATGTAAGTTGTATTATACCTTAGCGTTAGAAATTTAGAAAAAATTAGCTTTACGCACCCAGACACTTTTCGACGATTTGCAGAGGAAGATCATTTTGTCGGGTGTGATTATAGTCCAACAGTTCACTTTTTATTAAAACATTTTGATATGTGCATGAAAGTTACATATTTATCTGTTTGCAGAATTTGCGCGCGAAAAATGGACATAACCTTAAACTTACTTTTCTGATCTTTGGTTTAGTATACTTCAAGTTAAATTTTTCGCTTTAATATTTGGTAAACGACTTGCGCTAGTTTCTAATTTCATATTGTTATTTTCATTGACGGCACATTCGAAGTTATCTTTAGGGTCAGGCAGTAGGAACCAAGTCAAGGAATGCACACACAACAACAGATTTCTATCTAAGTAAACGGACCGCAATCCATTGAATTTGGTTAAGAAATAAGCACGCTTTTTAAGAACATGTTGATAATGAGAGGTTTCTCTCTAATTTTTACCA
This sequence comes from Glossina fuscipes, assembly GCF_014805625.2. Lineage (NCBI taxonomy): Eukaryota > Metazoa > Arthropoda > Insecta > Diptera > Glossinidae > Glossina > Glossina fuscipes. The sequence continues at coordinate 8,915 of NW_024004431.1, read as the reverse complement.
GAAGAGAAATATATTACGTCCTATGGGATAGGTAAAAACTATTCCGATTCCACAAATAACAGCCAACGACAACATAGCCGGAAAATATTTATACTTTTCATTATGTTGGAAACTGTTATAGGACTTGAAAAATATTTTCAAATGCGAACTCATTACGAAGTTGACTTCGTACGTTTCGCTCCTTGTTTATTTACTGAGATAATGAATGAGATGATGTCTCAAACACACTTTATACTAGGGTGGGTATACTCAGGTGCGAGAGAGAGCGATTAAAATTTTTCACCTATAAGGGGCAATCTTAGACTCACTAGACACCAAGTGCAACCATTTAACTCTATCGACCATAAAGTCGCGAACAAGTGGTAAGATGTTTAAAATGTTAGAAACTTCAAACAAGTAACAGAATTTTGTTCGTCTTGAGGCAAGTTTTTGATACTACTACGTACCTACTCGAATAAGCAGGAAAGGCAGTTCTGTTAGTTGTGCATATCGTAGTTAACCGATTACATCGACGCTTAGATGATCTTGTAAGATGTTTACGTAAGATGTTAAGATCAATCTCTGCTGTGGATTTTAAGTAACAATTTATTTGCTTTATTTAGAGGGTGATTGTAGACTTACCAAAGGGTATGCAAATTTTTGTTACGAAATTTCAACTGGCCGTAGAATATATTTTCACGAAGTTTTCAATCCGTTACGGATTATAAGTTAAAATTCTTGGTCTGGTGCTGGCATGATCACGGGGAGGATTTTAATATCGTTGTGAATCTGTCTGATATGTAGCCGCTGAGTAGGAATAGGTGTGATAAGTTTCAAGTTCTTATTTCAATACTTTTGATTTTGGATGACAGATGAATGCGTTCATAGAATCAACAGATTCTTATGCTAAACAAGAGCCGAATTTCATTATCGGTTCATTGACGCCTGCCTGTAGGTGTCACAAAGGGAGGATAAACCCAGTAAACCCTATAATTAGAGATTTATACGATAACATTGAAAAGATTGAAAGGTCGAATATTTCGGAAAAATTCGGGCAATATATTGATTTGCAGAACAGTTCCAAATCGTTTTCAATTTAAATGGAGAATGGAAAGAATTATGCCGAATGTTAGTTATTTACTACCACTTCGTAAACCGTATAATTTCCATTTATTGTGCCAAGTCTTAACATACGTTGCAGGTTTATACAACACATAGTTTTTTATTGCGCAAAAAAAAATTAGTTTTCAACTCAACTTCAAGTCGTTTTTCAAATTTCACATGAATGCTTATTTTCAATTCAATGGATTCAAAAATCTAATCGTGACGAAAAACGTGCCTAAAAACTGAATATACAAATGTTTATCTCGGTTTTGAGAATTCACTTCATAATATAAATTTTACGGTTAGATGATCTTGACATTTTAAATTGTACAAGGCAATTCTTTTTAAGCGATTGGATTAAATAGCGTCTTATATATCAGCTGAGATAGCAAAGCACTCAAAATTTCGTAGGATGACTATTAACAAACGAATTTATATCATTTTTAGATAGTACCAACTTTTAGATGAGTCCAAATTTCATAACATTACAACATTACAATTTAAAAGCTTGTTATATGCAGCATATTTTGACTTTTCCATAAGAAAGCTCGAGTGCTGCACAAAAAATCGAGCCATTGTTCAAATTATGTTCATGAAAACGCTATACTAAGGGCGAAGGAATTTACCGATCTTTCTTAAATACAATATAAAACAGATAGTAACCGTTGTTCAGAAGAGTTTAGAATCGTGAGGGCCTTATACAAATCAAACTTTGATAGCGTAAAAAAGGCTGCATATGATATTCCACATGTCTAATCCCTCTCGTACCTTAGATCTTATAGTTGGCTTAACTTAGAAAATATATTCTTGTCGCTAAATCGAGGAGCAATAAAGTATTTCGACGAAAGAACATTTCCCAAAAACCTACCCCATAGTGGAATCGGAATAACAAAACTACTGATATTTTAGTAAATATGTGTTAGAAAGACATTTCATTATATATTTTTACTTAATGTGATAAAACGCATAGTGATAGACTGAGGAAAGCCCTAGACCAAACACTTTTTATTCATTTCGTTAATAGCACGTACTCAAAATTATCATCCGAGGTTCCCGGAATACAACATAATTCTTACCAACAACCAATGTTGTTTGTCTACTTTTTTTTTCATTTTGTTTATCCTTGGCGCTGGACGGCTTAATTTTTCTTAATTACTTCACATGTAATTAAGAAGAAAAGAACCATAAAAACGAGAGTAAAAATCACTTTGAGAATTTAAAAAAGCTGTGCTAAATCAATACCACAATCAATAGAACACTTTCTTTAGGTTTTGCAACAAAGTGGAAATCGTGACTTTCATTTATATTTTATACGTTTTCCCCTAATATAACTATAAATGAAATAAATTTTAGTGTACTTACCCTCAATTATTATTGGAAAACCATTTCTTTGGAGTCTTGAGGAAAATTATAAAAAACAATTAATTTACTTCACTTTCGACTTAAAATTCCTCAGATACTTGATTAGACTTGTTTTATTTGAAAGCTTTTGCAACGCAAAAAAAAAAAGCTCGTTTCGCTTTTATTTCTTTTTTTTGACTTACTTCAGATAATTTAGGTTTGTATGCATATACAACACATTAAAAACTACTGGGTAGGGCACACAAATAAAAACAATTGCAAAAACAGTCATTAAAGAACTTTGTATGTATACTAGTTACGAATAAAAAAAAAACGAAAAAAAAAACAAATATGGTAGACATGAACAAAGGAGAAAAACTCACGTTGTTTAATATATGCAAAGCACTTATCATCCAAAAGTATGGATAATATTCTAAAGTTAAAAGTTCTTACTTACCTTTAATTTCAATATGTATATTTTTTTTGAGTATTGAACAGTGTGCACTTGGGTCATAGGCACATATGTGCGTAAGCATTAATTATAAAAAGTAAAGGAAAATTATAAAACCAAAAAAATCCTTGTGTAGCTATGTAATCTAACAAGTTTTATTTGCATGATACATTAATAAATTTAGCAAGACTAAAAAATTGCTTTGCTTTAACATATTTCCTTTCTCGCTGCAGTTGGTTTTTTTTTTGCTAACGATGATTTAATAACCTTTTTTTTATATAACTGCAATAAAAAATAATAACTTTTTGTGATTCACGTTTTAGTAGTTCAGTAAGAATAACGAAAATCAACTAAACCGTTTTACTGAGGCAATGATGTTGTCAAGCATTTTTAGTTTTACTCGTCGCGTAACTCTAGGTACATATGGACTTAGGACTGAGACTGAGACAGCAACATGAACGTCAACGTGCGTAAGCAAAAGTGAATCGCACTCAAGGCGAAAGCAAAATAGATAAATGAATTCGCCGTGAATATCACTTCGTGTTATCGGCCTTCAAGTAAATGCTTAAATACGGGTGAGTTTCGTTTAAATTCTAATAGTTGCTTTGTTACCCTTGTACTGCGTAGTCGGTTTGATCGCTTTGACTGTTTGCTATCTATTTAGCAGAGGGGCAGAGGGTACGTATAAATGAAGCTACAAAGCGTATATATACTTACATATATATTTTTATGACGTCGTGTACAATATGGTTTACATAAGAAAAGTGTAGAGACGTAAAGCAACAGCACAAGTGATGAGATTTTAACATTTATACCTTAAAAATGTAATTAGCAAAAATTAGCCGTTTCATAAATACATCGTAAGTATAAAAATTTTTTTATATTAAGAAATACATTGTGTATATAAATGGAAAGGTAAGTAAACGTAAAATTCTTTTTAGTAAAATTTCAGAAAATTGGTTTTACAAGTGAAGATAGATAAAACATATGTTTGCGTAACTTGTGGAATTTTGATTAGGGTTGCCAACCAATTTATTTTTAAAGTATTACAAAACGAAACAAATATCTATAAAAGAATTAAATTCTTTGATTCGTTGCACTTAAAAAAGAAAAATAAAAGATAAAATTAAATTAAAAATGTAAAAATTGATTAATTTAGTAAATGATGTTGCATTATGTTTTGGTATGAGCAGTAAAAGCAACGAATAAATGAGAAATTTTGGAATTTGAAATGTTGGTTTCTTGGTGTTAATATTTAATATAATACAAGACGTGAATTGCTTTCGAATTATGTAATCTATGGTAATTGTGGTATCCAGGACATTGATATATATAGGTTCAAAATTGTAAAGCAGAACAATTTTGGTAAATCAAAATAAAAAATCGAATATGAAGTTAGTTTCTTTAACGTTTCAGAGATTAGTAGGTTCATCATTGGATGAAAATATCGAGGTAGGTTTATTATGATTTTTTTGTAAAATTTTCATTGTAACGATTTAATAGCATAAGGAATATATTCATTTTCTAAGGGTATTACAAAAATAATACTTGTAGAAGAGAAATATTTCAAAAATTTTACATATATTTTCAGATTTCAATCTAAAGTTTCAATTAACTTAACGTATAGTGGTTGCTCCTTATAAAAAACAATAATCTGAAATTTCATACTGTATTTAAATCAAGCATTTAATTCACAAAAATTGTATATTTCCCACCATAGGCAATTGAAAATGAGGTTTAACTAGAGAGAAGGAAATAATGAATGTTCTGCTTTAAACTCAGCGCTTTTTTAAAATGCTCGTTCACTAAATAAAACCTTTAATTTAATTGTTTGCTTTGCAAAATGGAAGTTATAAGAGAAGACATTGAACTCATCGACTGCTCCTAATGTAGGAAAATGCAAGCACTGAAAATAACTTAAATTAACTTCAATTCGGTCGTAGCTATGCTCAGCTTCTTTTGAACCGTCACTGTATTGTCTCTTGATTCTCCTGAGTGATTGGTGATATAAAAAAAAAAAAAAGAATTTACATATAGTATTCATCAATGTGATTACAAAATGATCAGCTAAATACGGTTGCATATCTAATAAAGTTCGAGTTACTTCTTCCAATCTTTGCAAACACTTCCGACATTGGCTGTCACTAGTACAGTGTTTATACCGCCGTTTATATCATCATCAGAAAATTAACTTAAGTGCATTAAAAAAGTTATGGTTGCTAATTTTTGGTCGCTTATCAAAGGAACTGATCAAATTTAATACAAAAAGTAAACACTTCGGTCTCAACAAATTAACTTCGGAATTATCCGAGTAAACGTTACCAGAATTAATTTATTTTCCCTCATCCCTTGCACTATATTCTTTTTCACACATCTGCTAAATCATATGAGGTAAAACTATCGTGTGCAGGGCTTTAGATCAGCTGGGTTAGATACCTATAAAACTAATGAAGCCTTTATTAAATCATTTAGTAAAACTAAAGTTGTAGAATAAAATGAAATATATATTCTTCTAAATTACACGTGTATTCAATTCAAATAAAGAAAAACTACTTGCTCTCCATGTTTATTTATATGGTTTTCCTTCATTTTCCGATTAGTCTTGCAGTTAATCAGTTGTTTGAAAATAATACAAATTTTGGTTTTAATATATATTTTTTTTTTTCGGTGTTTAAAAGGCGGAAAGGGCATTTTAATTTTTTTATGCGTAAAAGGAATTTTTGACACAAATCAAACGGAAGGGTGGCTGGAGAGCTGCCAACACAAACATTTAGTTTAAAATACTGTTCGAGCCAATTTAAACAGTATTACCTTATGTCCGTTTATTTGATTAACGGACGCTTTCATTTGTAAAATATTTTGACATATAGATGGCCTATATCACAGATAGATGTCCAAGCCGAAACCCATACACAAGTGCTTTTTTAGATAGTTAAGCTTTTGATCGGAGTGGTCGTATAATTATTTATGCTGATGAACTTCATTAAGAAAAAGGTTTAAACTTTATGTTAAAAAGCTTTGAGATTGGAAACTAACAGAGGGAAAGAAACACTTTTTATTTATACACATATAAATATGTCCCTTTAGCTCTGTATATGCGTTTTTTAATTCTGTAAATATTCACAATACATTTTGTTGTTGCAACTTTTGCTTACCTGAACGTGACTGTTCAATTTTTTGTTTACGTCTCATAGCAACTGTTAGGCTCAATTAAAAAATTAATAATAAGTATTCCTAAGGCAACTTGTCGAAACACTTGCTTTGATTTCTCTCTGAAATCCGTTAGCGGTTTTTTTCTTTTACATTGTTTACAAAAAAAAACTCAACAATTTTTGCCATCCACAATAATTGTTATATCCACAAACTCCATCCACAATACCTAGGTTTCTATAACTACGATCAAACTAAACTGAGATTTCAACCCGCAACACTGACTTTAGCCTTTGAATTCGTTTAGCACAAGATCGAGTGTTTTAATTTCACTTGTTGTTCGGCTTTTTCTGCAAGCGACCAAACTAAACGAATTAAGAGGGGGAAACCATTATAAGAGCTTACAAAAACATTTGTCTTTTGAAAACTTTTTTGAGGTAGAAAGAAAGATGACAGGGTAATAATATTCGCAGAAATAACTAAGTATAAAAATATGCTAGCACTGGAGCGATTCTTGTGGGACATGTTTAATTTAAGGAATTCTGCGGCCTAAGCGTTTTTGATGCAAATTAGACTACGTTAGGGTTGGTCGTGGGTTTGTTGTTGCATTTTGAATTTGAAAGAAGTTTCGTAATATACAAAACCAAGGGCCTGAAACTATTTTTCTTGGATAGTTTGAAGAGTATTTTTGCAAATTTGCCGGATTTGTAAGATAACTATTTTCCAATATTGAAAACATTTTTTATTTAAAAAAATAGAAAGAGTAGATTTCTTCAAAAGTGAATTATTTCATTATTAAAATTTATACAAGATTGTATTCCCGTAAGATTTTTTTAAAGAATTTCCCGACACCATTCAGTTTATTTGAATTTGACGGGCTTTCCTACGAATTGTTTATTTGATATTGTTGGTTACACAAACGGTTATTTCCGATGTGGCGGCCAACTATGGTTTTGTAACGTTGCAAAACTAGAACTAGCAACGACCTTTTAAGGTTACATAAAAAACTTGATTTAATCAAAAATCTAAATTGAGTTAGAGACCCAAAATTTATAAGGAACTTAAATATATGATGACTATGGAAGATCTAACTTCAGCAGAGTGATACTACAACAGTACGAACTTGAAATTTTTCCTTTATAGGATTCAATTTTACGTAATTAATTTGCGCACAATTAAATTCTAATTAAGAATCAAAGTCACATTTGTTCTCGGTTGGGAGCGTTTGTTAGTAGTTTTATAAAACTTCAGTTAAAATACGTTTAAGCGTTAAATCTTTCTGCTCTAACGAAAAACCAACGTAGCTAGCATTTAGGCAAGTAACTGAAGAACTTAACATAATATACTAGAATATGTGACATGGGCTGTTTCCACCGTATATCATATGCGTTATAAAAAATGACATTCCAAGAGACTGCAAATAGAAAACACCTGCGCAACAGAAACAAAAACTATCTCATACACACACACTGCCATCATTCAACTTTTTTAAGCAAGCACAGGAAACAATGCACGTTAAAACAAAGATTAACCCGAATGGTATTAAATTCTCCTTTTGACAAGCATAGCGGAGGACAATTTTTGATCTATATTGAAGTATGAAGCGAATGAACAAATCGATTGTCTTACTGTACTAATGTGTAGCAACCTAAGAAATTAAGTTAGATAACTTTTTAACTTCTCACCTTTTTTAGTTTCGAGTTTCTGTGTTTTTTTATCTTCGTTTTAAATCCCGCAATCACTTGTAACATTTTTGGTTAATTTGTTTATATTACTGTGAAAAGTAATGACACTACATTTTTTTGAAATGTCCGCTCTACGATATCGATGCGAATATTTTTTTGGTAGATGGGTATGACGGTTGTGAACAGCTGACATAAATTGCTAAACACGCGCCCTCTTGGGTTAGTAATAGCAGTGTTTTTTTTATTTATTTTTGGTTCATTTATGGCACCTTATTCACTAGATTGTTAAGCTGTTTCCGGGTTATAAGAATAAACGCAAATTTCATAGGAAACGGACGGCTGGCAAGCACAAGCTTCTCGCTTTGGTGGCTGTTGAGGTTTGTCTTCGACTAGCCCACAATCCTCATTAAATGATATGCGCCGATTAAAAATTTGTGATTTTGATAAACACTCTTCGTCGTAACACTTTTGTAACATTTCTAAACCATTTAATTTCACTTTTAATACCCATCGCTGAAGGATGAGGACTGTACTAACTTTATCATAATGTTTGCAACACTTGAAAGAATCTTCAGAGCTTCTATAAAGTCAGATTACGGGTTCGGGTGTCACTTTCGCGTGGCTTTATATCGAAGCGTATCTTGCAAAAAACTGGCGTTCATTAACATGATCGCTAGCAGGTTGTCTGGCATAATTTCTACTTACAGGGATATAAAAAGTCTGTTTCTGTTGACAACGCTTTATCCGAAATCTCCTTAATATGTTCCGCGAATGTTAGTTTTATATCCAATTGCACTCCCAGATATCTTGTAACGGGGTTGTTTATTTATAGCTGGGGTTTCGCTCAGGACTGCCCAGGGAACCTTCGTATTGTGGTGTTAGAACAAATATATATATTTATGGAATTGAAGAAGCGTACAAGGTGGCCTTATTTGCGACGTGACTTAGTGGTGAAAGAAAAAAACCAACACGTGTTTAGTGGGCAGCCCTGTTTTTCTTTTTACCGAGAGGATGTGATTCGCGTGCGACTATGTTGCGGAAATGAAACTATTACGTGTATGCTATGTTAATTAATTTGTTTAGTGGTTCAGCAGACAGCTTACCGGGTTCCTAAACATGTAAGGTTCCTACAATGTGCTTTCGGGTCGGGAGTCTGCGAGATAATGATGCAAGCGCACACTGTTATTTTACGGACCTCGTTCCGG
>NW_024004430.1:0-10565 GCF_014805625.2 Glossina fuscipes | reverse complement strand
GATGCAAGCGCACACTGTTATTTTACGGACCTCGTTCCGGACGGACAATGCCTACGAGCTAAAGTATCCTTTCGGGCCGAATCTCTGTAAGACAATGATGCAAGCACGCACTGTTACCTTAAGGACTCGTTCGGGACGGACAGTACCTACGAGCTAATTATTGGTATCCTACAAAGCTAGGCCATCCGTTCGGGCCGAGAGTCTATAAGATAATGATGCAAGCGCACAGTGTAAGACAATGATGCAAACGCGTACTGTTATTTTACGGACCTCGTTCCGGACAGGCAGGACGACAACTACTACTACTGTGACTTACCTGTTCGTTCAACTGCTGCTGAACAACTAAAGGAAAGATTGCTGCTTGCGCGCTGCTTTTGTAGGGGTTAGCTACCATACCAATGCGTTGAGATCCGGAGCTTTCACCCCAAGATGTGTTTACTTAAGAGAGTAATATACTATAAGCTATATTCATACTTATAAATATAGGCTGTAAAACTAAGTCATACGCTGTTGTATTACAATTGCATGAAAATAAACCTAATTTTAATATAGGAAGTTAGATTTAAAGGAGCTTAACTAGAGTGGGTTAGTTTATTTTTACTTCTATTTACGTAACAAATCTTTAAATCGGTGCGGGAAAGGAAGCCTGCTTCCTTACAATCTCCAATTAGAGCTAAATTGAATCCGGTATCCATCCGCTTCTGTTTTTGGCGCTTGGAACAACCTTATGTCCAGGTTTCAGTTTGGACTTATGTAGCCACCTATTTATATGGCTTAAACTATCGTTAGCTACAAACCCTATTAGCGAGATCGACGCTTGCTGCACAACCAGGAAATGTCATCGGCATAACCTATCAATTTCGCTCCCCGTGGAAGATCCACATTGAGCAGGCCGTCACACATGAGATTCCCCAGGAAAGGACCTAAGAGGGAGCGCTGTGGTACACTTGCAGTAATCCTGTGTTCTCTTACGCTGTTGTTTGTGTATGTATACTTTGGGTACACACGTAGCTGCCTAGCATTTTAACAAAACATGGAGAAAACCTTGGCTGTTTAAACTCTTTATGATAGTTTCCGAGTCAGCTGTGTTAAAGAGGTCCTTGCTTTTTTGTGTTACCGAGACCACTTTCTCAATAGCATCAATTGTTGATTGCGGTTTGACAAAGCCAAATTGATGCTTAGAAAAGCCGCCCCGGCTTTCGAGATCCTTTTATAATCTCGTTAGTAACAATCTTCCGAAAAGTTTGCCAACGTTGTCCAGGAGACCGATAGGTCTATAAGAAGACGGGCTACAGACCAGAAATTGTCTTTTCCATAGTGTTGGAAAGATGTCAAGACTGAGGCATAAGTTATACGTATTACCGTGTACATCCGGCACTGTACTGCCAACCAACCAATATCATTATTTCATATGGTGTTACATCAGATCCCGGTGTTTCTTCGCGTAACTCCTTTCAACATCCCAGTTTACAGCTTTTTATTGCTACTCTGGCAGACCTTCTTGCATTTCTGTCAGACTAGAAATGACTTACATTTCCGCTGGACCTTGTCGTCCGTCTTTTAGATTTTAGATACTCCGACCTCAGTTGGCTTATGACTTTATTCTCTCTGAGGCAGGTTAAAGTAGTGTGGCTCGTCTCTTTTTGTAGAGAGCTGGTGCGTTCGTCTTCTGGCTTGGTTTGTCTGTGTTCCAGTTTATTGACTTGTTATATATATTCGTTGGAGTGTCTCAACGTCTATATCGAAATAGATATAATGATGGTCAGTTAACGTTCCTCTTTCTGCCACTATCTATCGTCCTGTGTTCTTCTTTGGAAAGAAGGTCCGGGGCCAGCATTTAATACAACCAGATCTAATGATGCAATCATTTCACTGACTGTAATGCTTCTTCTGTCTGATTTTTTGAGTGCCATTTTGGTGCCATTAAAACTTCATCACTGACTTCATTTGCTTGAAGATGTCAGCATAGGAGTCCCCGGCCGTTGTCTTAAGCCAGGCCGCTTTCTCTTTTATTGCTGGCCAGGTACTTTCTTCTCTTGCTGCTTCTTATGGTTTTTCACGATTTGTCGGCATCTTTGTTTGGTTATTCCTATCGTATCGTGAGGTTGGTTTTTTTCGCATATCATTTTTTCCGGCTTGGGCTTTAGGATTATATCTTTAGGCACTTCCGAAAATTCTTCCGCCTGTACATACTTGTTTACCAGTAAAGGTTTCTTCATAGGTATTCGTGTTTTTGTCGTCAGAGAGTTTAGAGCTATAACTTCCCGGTTTTCGATTCCTATTTGTTGATACATTTTATTTATTTATTTATTTACTTATTTTAATTTTATTTATACATGAAACTCAACTAAACAAATAACAGTCGAGTTCAATTGGCACTTAAAGCAAAACTTATATTAAATTAATAATAAAACTTAGTATAAGTACAATAAAACAAATAAGACGGAAAAAAAAAAGAAAAAAAGCATGTACACAACCAGCATAGAGCTACACTTACAACCGGTACAGAACCAAATTGCAAATGAACCCCTAAGCCATCGTAAACGTGCATAAGCCTGGCAACCGATAATACTTAACAACGATTGATTTTCCAAACGTAACGACTTTTAAGGATAAAAGCTAGTTTAAGTAATACATAGGTAAATCGCGCGTATTAAGCAATGTTGCTTTAATGGACTTTAAAGAGTCCGATAACGAGAATAAGTGATAGACGTCATTTAGGTTCTTGCAAACGACTCTGAGCGGATTAAACAGCTCATAATCATAGTCACTTGGTGTAACACTGATAATTCTGGCTGTTTGGTTCCTACTTCAACGTCTGATAGGGCTGTTGTGTTCTTTAGTGAATTGTGTCAATATAATGATTTGGGTCAATATAATCGTACCCCTAATTGTAATGGTAGACTGCTTGATCTTTGCTTTGCCAATTTTCCCGAGATTTACGTAAATCGTTGTCCACCTTTTAGTTTACCTGAGGATCCTTATCATCCATCAATATGCATTTCCTTTCATCATATGAATGATGGTTTGTTGAAATGCCTTAATGTGCCAAATCAAACTTTTTTAAATAATTATTATGATTTTCATAAAATCAATATTGTATTACTAAAACATCGTCTTTCACATCTGACGCTTGATTTCTCAAACGGAGGTATTGAAAGCTTATTGCCATCGTTCTACAATACATTAAATCTAGCTATTGCTGCATCTGTTCCGATCAAGCAGTGTCGACCTCGAAGCAGGTGTCCCCCGTGGTTTAATAAGACAATTAAATACCACAAGAATAGAAAAAACTAGCTATTCAAAAAATATTCGAAAAGTGGCTCTGCGCTCGACTATGTCGCTTACTCGGTGGCGAGGCATAAATTTAACTCCCTCAACCATCATTATTACTGCAGATACCTTCAGTCCATTAAATCCTGTCTGTTTGCTAATCCTAAATCTTCTTTATATTTGTTAACTCTAAAAGAAAAATTTCCACATATCCCTCTCATGTTTCTTTTAATGGCTCTGATACCTCGGATGATTTTGAAATCTCAAATCTATTTGCTGAGTATTTCCGACGAAACTTTTCGATTGCTAATTTCGATTTATCAGCAAACTACCCTTATCCTATAACTAATTCGGTTTCAATACCTAACTTGGTTATTTCGGAAGATGATGTTTTCAAAGGTTTGAGTTCTCTAAAATACAGTTAACTTAAATCTTGCGCTGTCGAGTTGTGTGGTGTGATCTCAAAGATTTTTAACAGTAGTTTCCTTATTCCTATCCACAAGAGTGGAAGTAGACAATTTGTTGAGAACTACAGAGGCATAGCCAAGTTGAGTGTCTTGCCCAAGTTGTTCGAGCGTATTGTGACTCAGCATTTGGCCTTTGCCATTAATTCGTATATTTCTCCGCACCAGCACGGCTTTCGGAAAGGGCGATCTACAGTCACCAACTTGTTAGAGTTTACCTGTCATGTTTTCACGGCTTTTTCTAGTGGCTCTCGCACAGATGTTATTTACACTGATTTAAGCAAAGCATTTGATATGGTTAACCATAGACTACTTATCTTTAAACTCCAAGCCTCTGGTTTCCCACCCTACTTAGTGAAATGGATAAGCTCTTATCTGCACAATAGATCCTTCAGAGTTTTGTTTAACTCCATTAGCTCGGATGAATTCCCCGTTATGTCTGGCGTACCTCAAGGAAGTCACTTAGGTCCCATTTTATTTAGTTTATACATTAACGATCTCCCATCGGTGGTTAATTCCAGCCAGATCTTAATGTATGCTGATGATGTGAAACTGTTTTCTTCTTTCTCTGTTGAATCGCAATCACATCAGCTTCAAGGTGATTTGGATAATTTTGTTGCATGGTGCTCTTTGAATCTGCTGAAATTAAATCTGAGTAAATGTAAGAAGCTTTCATTCTCAAGAAGAAAGTCATTCATTACTCAGTATTTCATAGATTCGCATAAGTTGTAGGACGTCGATTCGATTACAGATTTAGGCGTTCTATTTGACCAAAGGTTACGTTTTAACTTGCATATTGAGCTCTCGATTAGCAAAGCTAGTTCCGCGCTTGGTTTTATAAAAAGATGGTGTAAAGAGCTTGATGATCCCTACATTACGAAAAGGCTGTACATGTGTTTGGTTAGACCCATACTCGAGTATGCCTCAGTTGTGTGGTCTCCTTCATATAGGTGCTACGTAGATTCAATTGAATCAGTTCAAAAGCAATTCTTGCTGTTTGCCCTTAGAAATTTGGGTTGGGATCCGATTGCCTCTCTTCCTCCGTATGAAAATAGGTTGATTCTGCTGTCCCTACCGTCTCTGGCGAAATGTAGATTTTTTTCTTGGCGTTTCCTTTCTAATTAAAGTAATAAATGGTGCTATTGACTCGCCTTCATTACTTGGTGAAATAAGCTTTAATGTCCCTAACCGCTTCTCTAGGCATTTTATCTTGGTCAAGCTCTTTGGACCACCTTTTTATAAAACCAAGCGCGGACCTAGCTTTGCTAATCGAACGCTCAATATGCAAGTTAAAACGTAAGCTATGGTCAAATAGAACGCATAAATCTGTGAATGAATCGACGTCCTCCAACTTATGCGAATCTATGAAATACTGAGTAATGAATGACTTTCTTCTTGAGAATGAAAGCTTCTTACATTTACTCAGATTTAGTTTCAGAAGATTCAGAGAGCACCATGCAACAAAATTATCCAAGTCACCTTAAAGCTGACATGATTGCGATTCCACAGAGAAGGAGGAAAACAATTTCACATCATCCACATACATTAAGATCTGGCTGAAATTAACCACCGATGGAAGATCATTACTGTATAAACTAAATAAAATGGGACCTAAGTGGCTGTCTTGAGTTATGCCAGATAAAACGGGGAATTCATCCGAAGTGATAAAGTTGAACAAAACCCTGAAGGATCTGTTGTGCAGATAAAAGGTTATCCATTTCACTAAATAGAAAGGGAAGCCAGAGGCTTGGAGTTTAAAGATAAGTAAGTTATGGTTAACCATATCAAACGCTTTGCTTAACCGTTTGAGTACCAGACGGTTTTGAAAAAACACTGTCGAAAAATCCCAAGCAGCGCAATTGCGCTGCTTAAATTTTATGTCGAAACATACCAGCACATTTTGATAAAACACTGTCGAAGAAACCCAAGCAGCGCGATCGTGCTGTTTAGGTTTGATGTCCAGAAATACCAAGCGGCGCCATAGCGCTTGTTTAATTTTATGTATTTAAATGCATTTAAATTGTTTATTAATAAATATTTCAAGTTTGTTCCACAAAAATTATAGAAAAAACAACACCAAAATAGAAATTTTTATTTTGTAATGTATTATTGCACTACTATAGTACTATTGTAATTATATTGCGCTCGACTTCGACAATACGTAACGCACAATCAGTTGTCGACAATGCTCAAAATGTGCTGGTATTTCTCGACATAAAATCTAAACAGCGCGATCGCGCTGCTTGGGATTTTTTGACAGTGTTTTTTCAAAACTGTCTGGTATTTCTCGACATGAAATTTGAACAGCGCGATCGCGCTGCTTGGTAGTCAAACGGTTAAATCAGTGTATATCACATCTGTGCGAGAGCCACTGGAAAAAACCTTGAAAACATGACAAGTAAACTCTAACAAATTGGTGACCGTAGCTCGCCCTTTCCGAAATCCATGCTGGTGTGGAGGAATGTACGAATTAACGGTGACGGCCAAATGTTGAGTCAGAATTCGCTCAAACAGCTTAGGCAAGACACTCAACTTGGCTATGCCTCTGTACTTCTCAACAAGTTGTCTACTTCCGCTTTTGTGAATGGGAATAAGGAAACTACCCTTCCAACACAAAGGGAAAAGATTTAAATACACATGATGGAATTCCTTCACGTCCAGGTGCGCAATTATATTTTAGAGAACTCAACCCATCAAAAACGTCATCGTCCGAAATAACCAAGTTAGGAATTGAAACCGAGTTAGTTATAGGATATGGGTAGTTTGCTGATAAATCGAAATTAGCAATCGAAATGTTTCGTCGGAAATACTCAGCAAACAGATTTGAGATTTCCAAATCATCCGAGGAATCAGAGCCATTAAAAGAAACATGAGAGGGACATGTGGAAATTTTTCTTTTAGAGTTAACAAATTTAAAAAAGTATTTAGGATTAGCAAACAGAGAGGATTTAATGAACTGAAGGTATCTGCAGTAATAATGGTGGTTGAGGGAGTTAAATCTATGCCTCGCCACCGAGTAAGCGACATAGTCGAGCGCACAGCCACTTTTGGAATATTTTTCGAATAGCGTGTTTCTTTCTATTCTTTTAATATTTAATTGTCTTATTAAACCAGGGGGGACACCGCTTCGAGGTCGGCACTGCTTAATCGAAACAGATGCAGCAATAGCTAGATTTAATGTATTGTAGAACGATGGCAATAAGCTTTCAATACCTCCGTTTGAGAAATCAAGCCTCATATGCGAAAGACGATGTTTTAGCAATACAATATTGATTTTATGAAAATCATAATATGTATTTAAAAAAGTTTGATTTGGCACATTAAGGCAGTTCAACGAACCATCATTAATATGTTGAAAGGAAATGCACATTGATGGATGATAAGGGTCCTCAGGTAAACTAAAAGGTGGGCAACGATTTACGTTAATCTCAGGAAAGTTGGCAAAGCAGAGATCAAGCAGTCTACCATTGCAATTTGGGGTACGATTATATTGAACCAATTATGATCAAACAATTCATTAAAGAACACAACAGCCCTATCAGGAGGGTTGGGGAGTTTAGAGTTGGGGAGAATATAGATGGCGTTATCGCCCTTGCATCAGCAGCTTGTGCGACTTGCCCATTCTGGTGACCAACGTTCACATTCGAACAGCGAAGAGAAGAGGATGATTTATTTTTCTCTTTATTATTTTTAGGCGATGGCGCTTGATTAGAGTGAGTGGCGGCCCTGGGCGGAGATACCCTTGCCACTTCAGTGTAGCTTAAAATGGAAGGACTTGCCGGCTTGTTTGTAACTATTTTGTTACCAACCGACTCAACAATATCGGAAACATTAACGTTCATTTTAGAGTTAGAGGGAGCGGTAACTTGTACCAACGAATCAGATTTAGAGGAACTTAGAGGTGACGTTCCACACGCTACGTTACAAATAGTTATTTTTCTGGCTTGGGTAGAAGATGAGTGCTCAATAAAAGGGTACTCATCAAACCTAGACTTAATTAGCTCAAACTTCTCCCACAAGGAGCCGAGATTTCTACTCAATTCCGGGCAATCATTTCGCGTCTCCGTGAAAAGTTTCTAAAACTCAATGTCCCGCTGCTTACAGTCAGGACATCACCATCTTAAGCCTTTGGAGGGGTCAGCGACTGCGTCAGCAGCACGGCCGAGAATACCGGCACAGTTTGCATGATCAAAGCGCTCGCAGTGCCAACAGGAAACGAATCTATCCGATTCCGGACCTGTTTTTGCGCGATATGGTGTATATAAGCACTCCATGTCAAGTCAACGAAAAGAAAGAAGTGAATTATTAGGACAAAAAAGAAAAAAAATTCAAAGGAATCCACTACACTAAGTTTATCTTTAATAAAACTTCTCCGTTACGTTGTCACTGTAACAAGAGAGCAAAAGAACAGGAGAAAGCAAAACCAAACTGGAAGCACAAAAAAAAAAAAGAGAGAATACAATCAGAAAAATTTTCTCTTAAATTTTCTCTTAAATTAACGTAAGATCTACATTACTAAACATCGGTAAACAAGCCAAGAGAAAAGCTATTCTCGAGAATTGTCTTATGTATCTTTTTGGGATCTGCCAGTTTGTGCTCTGGCACAGGTTGCCTGCATTACCTGCTTGTAAGTTCGAACGGCACAAATAACTGGAAAAGCTTCCGTAATCAGTGGAAAATTGGGTTAGGAAGAAACTAGCTTCTCCGTGTTTCTTTTTCATCCATTCTTCTACATTTAAGATGAGGGTGCAGATCTAGCTTCTTTATGAGTCGTTTTCCCGCTGTATGGACGTGTGTTTTGAGCACGGTTAACTTTTCTTTAAGGGAAGAGAAAATGCGGCCACGCTAAATCTCAATAACTGAAAGCACCTGATCAAGGATGCTTTATCCGTTGGCAACAGCGTCGCTATGTCTGTTAGTTCTGTTTTTGCTCTTTGTGTTCGTATTGACGGTTGCCACTGAACACTTCGACAGGTTAAAGAAAAAGAAAAACAGGTGGAATCCCAAAAGAGTGAACGAATTCTGTCTTCTCCAAAATTCCTTTGGCATATCAAAATACTGATAGCACAATCTTTTCACACATTTAAATGCTCTCCTGTTAGCTGTCCTCGAAGAACAAATAGGGCATCCATCTTGTTGATGATTTCCTTATATCCAAAATCTTACTTAAAATCCTATGTGCTGATCCACATGAGATATGTACGATCTTGGCTTAATAATGTTTCATTTCATCATTAATTTTCGTCATGTTGTAAATTGAAATTTTCCCTATAAATGAACTCGTTTTTTTACACATCGCTACGCTTTTTTGTAATTTTTCCCTTTTTAATAAAACCCGACTTTTCTGACAGTAAAAATTTTGTTGTTGATTTCGTTTTTTTAAGAGTACAATGAAAGTCTCTATTTTATTATAAAATTTAGTTTTGCTCTGTTGATATATTACAGAAGTCGTAGAAGGCTTTCAATAGTTGTCTAAGCAAAACTATTTGATATATCTGCATTAAGTTTCACAGGTGTTCTTCTGCCAGTTCTACTATGTAAATGATGCGGCAACATTACTCTCTAGCACTATTCCCAAAGACGCTACAAATATCAATATTCAAAGACACTCACAAGCGAGAGAAAAATTTCTCAAAAAGTGTAACACTAAAGTAAATAGCGAAAAATCGACGCATGTTAGGTGAAATAACCTGGTCAGTCTACCGATAGAGAACTAGCTTGGAAAAAGCATACACAGTCAAACCGATAACTAAATATGAAATCAAAGAAGATCTGCTGGCTTTTAGGACAAAAATCCAAACTCAGTCTGACGAACAAAGTTGTGCTTCACAAAACCATTCTAAAGCCGGCATGGATATGCGATTCAACTATGGAGGACATGCAGCAATTCTAACGTAGAAACGTTATAAAGATATCAGTCTTAAATCTTAAGATTAATCACAAATGCTCGTTGAGCTATAAGCAATCATATTTTACATCCCGATCTTGACGTCCTGAAAGTTAGCAGTACTTATTTAAACAAGTTAAGCCTATATCCTAATATTTGAACTGTAAACACATTAGTTGATAATTATAAAGTCAGAAATAAATGAAAAGTTACCACATATTACGCCCCTTCACGACAAAAAAACACATTACTAGTGTTCTAAATGTATACTCAAAATTTTAAGTTGAAAATTGAACTTATATTCATTCGTTAAAGCCACGGTAATCTAACTACTACGTTATATTATTTTATAATATATTTTTAGTTGTTAATGCATTTGTCGAATGTTCAGTTGCATGTACATTCCAAATAAAGAAATTTCGAAGAAAAAAAAAAAAAATATTTATTTCGGAGATTTACTTGAAACTATGTGTCAGGCTAGAAATATTTTCAAGGAACTTGTAGATGATGAGAGATGTACCGAATATCTTTTTCCAATTATATTCATTCTCTTCTAATGCCATACAACGGTTTTTATTTCTATTTTAGCTAAGACACGTACCAAATGCCTAAATACAATATAATTCGGTTATTATCATTACGTGACTTACGTCAGGATTGTTTCATACACAACAAGGTGACATAAAATGATATTTAACATTTTTTATATTATTTAAACAAATACTTAAAACTAAGCACATAAAAAAAAAGAGAAGAAAAATGAGACAAACTATAATATTATAAAAATAACACAAAGTACTATATAAGAAAAGGTGAGTCTGTTACTTTGAAAAAAAATTTGGCTTGAGTATTAAAAATTAGAAAAATAAAATTGAAACAACGTTTATGGACATGTGTGTGTGTGTGTGTGTGTGTGTGTGTGTATGTTTAGTTGTTACACT
>NW_024004429.1:0-35139 GCF_014805625.2 Glossina fuscipes | reverse complement strand
GTAGGCGTGTCTTTGAAAAGTTTAGATCAATTCCAAATTTTTTTTTTGCAAACTTGTAAGCGATGTCTTGATATTTCCTAACAGGAAACTGTTCACCAAAAATACTACAAAGTTGCGCAAATATACAGATGGACAAACGAATAGGCGGATATACTTAGGTGCATTGCAAATCCTAAAGTGAGCAGGAATTTATATATTTTATAAGGCTTTTGAAGCTTGTTTCTGCACGTTATAAAGGTGTTGAAAAAAAAATTAAATTTCGATACACTATAATATTGGGTAGGCGTGGTCAACTTTTTCAATGTTTGTGCAGAAATGCTACAGCACCGCCCATAGAATATGCCTTCAAATTTTATACATAGTTTATGGGTCATGAGCAATAAATCAATTTTTCATTCCTTTTAAAAAACGGTGGTGTTCTCAGTTTACGTGTTGCTGTGGGCCTGTCCTTCGACCTATTTGATCCATTTTCAACACCAACGTGCGTGCAAGAACTTCCAATGTTTTTGCAGATTTGAAGTGTATAGCTTAATTTTTACGGCCAGAAGAATGGTTACAACAGATATAACATAGGCGGACAGACAGACATACTTAAATCCAATTAGAATTTGATACTGATCAAGAATATATATAGTTCGCGGCGTCTCTGGTGATTCCTTTTGGGCATTGCACGCGTTTTGACAAAATAAATATATCCCCCATCCTTCGGTGACGGGTATAAAAAGCTAGGTATGGCAAACTTAAAGTATTTTAAGGTCTAGACCACGCCTGAAAAATTAAACTAAACATTTTTGTGTTATGTTAAGAAAGGTAATTCATTTAACCTTTCACACATAAATAGTTTAATTGATGCAAGGCCTCTTTGGGTCCAATGAACAGCTTCTTCATAAATCCCTGCTTTATACACATCCTTAATGCACGAAAACTCTCTAACAGCATTAATGAAACATTCATTAATCATTTAACAGAATGTAAAATCAAAACACTTTTCAGTGAAGTACGGTTTTGATCTAGGGATTGATTTTCTTATTAATTTAGTTCGATTGTTTAATCGACGCTGTCTTGTAGCTCAAACTTATATGAAATAAAACTTTAAACATAAAATTTAAACAAATAGGTAAATTTAAATACATCGTAGACATAATCTAATCTGATTGGCAGTCTCTTGGCCTCGGAAATAAAATAAGAAAAAGAGGCCGGTTTAGGGTCACTCCCAGAAATAGTTGCTTACGGAAACGCTACGCAAATGCATAAAAAGAGCCTCTTCAGCATTAAATAATGATGTTTGGCTACTAAGCTGAATACAAACGAGGATTTTTAAAATTCCCAAGAAAAAAGTACTTAATTAAAGATTGCACCAAATAAATTAATTATCAGGCAACGTTAAGAAAAAGAATATAATCAACGACGCTTAAATGTCGATGACAAAGGATTGCAAAAAAAAATTCGATGAAGGTCCATATGAATCTCTCAAAACCAATTTGAAATACTAACGAAATAAATGCTTAACAAATAAAATCGTTAAAATTGGACAAGCCCGATCATTCAATTACCCTACATCCAATGTAATTCTTTTGTTACTCTTGTTATAAAATATCAAACAAGATACCTTGCGGGTGTTTGCAGAATATGTACAAATTGTGTAAATAAAACAACGCCTCTTATTATGTTTGAATTGTTATACATCAACATCAACATCGGATATATATAAAAGTGATGTTGGCTGCTGAATATAGCAAATTTTCTATCTGGCTTGTTTCGGACTTCGGCCCACGCTGCATAGAGGCAGTGTGAACTTTCGATAATATCAATCGGCCACTCGCTAAATCGCGTGACGATTCCAAATTCAGACGCATAAAAAAATAATACGGACATTACTTCCGTAATAAACACGCTCATGAGGTGGAATAATCAGATTTCGAGGCTTGAGTACAAGTTATCGCAACTATGCGCAGACGATGAGCGATATTTTGCAGTTCTTGATTAGTCTTTTATTGATAAATAGACCATATTCAGGTCGTAAGATCCAGTTGCAACATCGTCTTCACTTCCTTGAAAGCCGGAACGAGCGTCTCGACCGTAGGGTGGTTACGAACATTTTGTGAATTCAAAAATTTCGTAATGCGAGCGTATATTCCTTTGACACCTTACATTTTTCTTCTTTCTATGCCCCTGCTGTATATTGTATAGTACAACCTGATGGAACCTAATGAAATAGCCATTTTTTTAATTCAATAGTGCGGGCATATAAGATGTATACAATGTGCGCAAAAGATACCGTAAACCGATTTTCTAGCGTAACAGTATTTGACCAAGTACACTTCAGCACTTTTTGTGTATCGTCGTTAACTATCGTTTCTTTCGATTGGTGCAGCTGGCTAATCAGCGCTGTGCACCTTTTAGAGACATGAACGTACTGTACGCGTACTTAATTGCCTCAAAAGATCGATCATGTACCCGCGAAGAAACGAATTCCTTACGAAAATAATTCGAAAAGATTATATTTAAAAATTAGGAATGCTTAAGAGTAATTTGTGAAATTTCATTTTGTTAGCCCCGAAACTACCTAATAAAAAACGAAGGAAATTAATTCAATTCAAATTGTATAGATTTTATATATGTGTATATAAAGAAATTCTTTTAATTTTTCTTTTTTAAATTAAAATTAAAGGATTAATTAGTCTTAAAAATACAATATTTTCTAAGAAACTATCGACAAATTTACCGCAGTTTCCACAAACACTTAAAATAATTTAACGAGTAATGTACATAACTAGGTTAAATTAATTTTTAAAAACACTTTTTACACGTTTCTCTTTTTGATAAAGGCACACAAGTTCATTTAATAGATAGTGCATATGTGACGACATTCGTAAGCACATATGTATACACCCGTTTACGCAAACCGCTGTTAGGTCTTAAGCTTTGTTGATTCTTATCTTAAGTGTATTTACTGAAAAATGTGGAAACATTTTTATTCACTGCATAATATATATTAATCTTTTCATAAAATTCATTCATTGAAAGCAAAGACGTTACAGACGACGATATTTATTTACTTTTTTTGTTGTTTTTTTCATTTATTCGATCTTAATCAAACGGGAAAATCTCCTTTAAAACAAACAAACACATACAAATATACATACACTTTGCTATAAATACCTTATTGTTTTTTTAGTTTTATTGTTTATATTAAAATCATCGTAAAAACTTCCGCTCACCTTTATAGCTGAAGTTATTATCAGAACTTATTGTTATATTAAATTTCGGCAGAGAATGAAAAAAAAAAAAAAATTAAAAATAAATGTTTTTTTTTTTTAATTTAATGCTCTACGCGATTTACTTTGTGATGCTTACTTTTGCTTCTGTTCAGACTTTACATTTTATGGTTGCTCTTTTTATGCAGTTCTTTACAATTCCTTTATTATTAATTTTTCGTCTCACATTCGTATTCATTTGCCGGATTTTGACATTTTCTGTTGTTCCCATTTCACTAATGCTAATAGCAGGCATGAAGCATTAGCGTTTTATTTAAAAAATAAAAATGTTGCCAATGCCTTAACACTTCGGTAATTCGGTCATTTTAATTGAATTAGAATAAAAGTTACTGGGGAACATTTAACGTATTTATTTCTCATTTGAATATGACCAAAATCTATCCAGAGTGAATATGTGTATCATGTCCAGGGTAATACCGCTTTCCTGCTGGCACACAGCAGGAAAGGCCTGCCTAAACCTTCCGGATTTCCTCCAGTTACACAGCAATTCGACAGTCGCGACCTTTTAAGCTAGAAATCGTCAGACGGAAATCTGTGGATCACCGGACATATATGAGACAATTTTATGTGTCAGCTCAACAGCGTCTGTTCTCACAAAATTTCAAGGTGGGATTGAAGAAAACTTGTGCACTCACTTATCTGTTGATCACAGATTAATTTAAAATCCAAAACGCTCCATGATAGCTCTTAACAAAGGCTCATCTCGATTTAACTTCAACTGTTGATCGTCTCACATATCGAGAAACCAATTGCTGTAAATCTCAGATGTTGCTTATGCGATGCTGTCATGATTTGCCTTTCTCATCATTACCATCAATAAACCCCACCAGACAATTATGTCTTGCAGAGCTTAACTCCTACATTGCGCTAATCTTGTTTCTTTAAAAGACGCCCTTTTTAAGAAAAAATTTTTCTTGCAGATCCGTAAGTTTGCAAGCAAAAGTGGGCATATATTGGAACACAGAACATAGTTCAAAAATTCCATTTTATAGGTTTTAGTTTATTTTAAAGAGCGCTGTACTTTATACTACTTGCACTTACCACAGAGAGATTATTTCATTTCCATATCATATATACGAATATACATTGTGAAGCCATCAACCCTTACTATGCAGATATTTGTGAGAATGTTTAGTCTATAATTTGTTGGTTCGTAGTACTAAAAATTGCGAAAATTACTTCTCGTAATAATTTAGACTAAGAGCTGAAATTGTGTGCACAGGAACGTGTGACCATTACAACAAACAAATAAAAATAAAAAAATTTTTATTTCACTTTCTATCTGCTTATTTTAAGCATAGTCTTTTCATTTCTTAACGTATTCCTAGAGATTTCGAAAACCACTTTATTAATTTTATGCAATTAAGTAAATACATAAGGGATTCCGTTTAAAACGCATGATATTTGAAAATTGTAGGTAAATTTTGAAAGTAAGAAATTTTATGTATAACTTGCAACGGGGATAAAGACCGTGATAACTCTTTTTTGGAAAATTATATGCAGCCACAATTTGTCTAAACCAAGCATTGCCGGTGCCTTCTGCCCGCATTGTATGTAAATGTTATCATATAGTCCTTGCACGTACCAGGAGTTTCGGACGTGAAGTACTTTATTATTAACTCGTTTTTAACGCTTGATGTCGTTATTTTTTTATCGCTCTATTGATTTTCACTTAATATAGTATATTTTTATAAAAATTTATTCACAAGATTTTCTAACAAAAATTCGCTTCACCGATCTCTACTTCATTCGTTTGGTTATTCCTTACTTTAACTATAAAAAATGATCAAATTTAAGGGAAATAAAAGGAAAGTAATTCTGATAATTGAAATATTTTCTTTATAAAATAATATTAAACAAGTCGAAAATAGTAATAAGTACTAAACTATAAGTAAAAAGTGAGGTTATGCGTATGTAACTTCAACTAACGTAGAAGACATGTTTACAGGTGCTATTACAAAAATCGATCTTTCAGTTTGGAGCGATCATTTGTATGAAATGATAATAAATTTATTAATAACTATTGAAAGAGTATTTAAATCACCGAGTGGCTGACAATATACGAAGGCGTAAATAAACATGGTACATATAATATACGCAATTATAGTTACTTTATAGATAATTCGTATTAAATAAGAGTAAATATCTTAAAAAGGAAAGCAAACAAAAGCATATGTTTAATAAATTTAAGATTACAAAAGTACAAATTGAGGTTAAGTATACATACGCTAAACTCATGTATAACGAAACTTTTGATTTGCAGGACATGCCTTCGTTACGTGCTTATAATTACAATAATTTTGATCATATTTATGTAAAATGAGACGAGCATCTATATTGAATAATAATTTAAACTTATCTATAGTTATTGGAGTATCTAAGCCACCTATAGCGGCTTTCGTGTAGATTTTAGATAAATCCACGTTATTCGCTGGCTTGCCATAAAATGAGAATGGCTCCATATCCGAGTTAGGCGGGTGTGTATGCGTAGCATCGGAGAGTTTGCGTTTTTTGGTAGCAAGAGTTTCTTTTACTAAGCATGAGGAAGAACAGTTGGAATTGTCAGAGTTGAGGTCTATACAGCATTCGTTCGTTATTGTACAACGACGTTTAGTAACTTTCCTAGTTTGTAACGTAGAGTTCTTATCTAACGTAGAAATTCCTGTTGTCAATGGCGATTTTCTTGCAGATGCCTGCATAGACCAGGGATTTTCCTCTTGGCCTAAAGCCACTGTACAACGTCTTTGCGTTATTTTCTTGGGTTGTTGTTCTTTAACCGCCGATAAAGTTTCTTCTATCGATTTAGTTGTAGAAATTGTTCGCTGTATTGGGCTGGGTGGTTTCAACATAGGCCATTTAGCTGTCTCATTAGAATCCACTGCTATTGTACATCTACGCTTTTTAATGGCTTTAGCGTGCAATTCAACCGCCGGTTTTTGTTCTTGCTCCATTTTAGCTACCAAACGTCCCAAAGATAGTCGCGGTATGGGTGGTTGTTGTGAAGTCTTACACAGATCGCAATAAACTTGATGTATGATATTTAATGAACCATATTTACATTTAAGCACATTCCTTTTATTGACCACCAAACCATTAGGAAAGAGAATATAAAGCTGTAGCAAGAACTTTCTAATATCCTTAAACGGAAATATATCTTTAAATTTTCGAATTCCTTCGCGGTGTTCACTGTAGCAATGTTGCATGTACACTTCGAATGAATTTTGTGGCTCTTGGCAAAAATGACAGCATTTAAATTGACCATAATGACCAATCATGTGACGACAAGCTTCGCCCTCAGAGACATTAGCATATTGACAAAACACGCAACAATAAATCAACTTCTCTGATAACTCACGGAATGAGAAACCCTCTGCTTTCGAATGACGTTCGCTAGCATGAGCTACAATCATAGTACGATTTGCAAAAATCTCATTACATATGCAGCACTGAAGAAACTTTTCAGTGCTTCCTAATTTTAGTAGATATGCCATTTGTAAGCCATGCTCAATTCGCAAATCCTGCGGTTGATGACTTCTACGTTGGTGGTGCTTGTACAACTGATCCGGAGTATTACAAGAGAATGAACAGTAGCCACATAGCAATTTGTCTTCAGAACACCGTGTCTGTACATCTGCAGCACAATAACGAGCACCGTGGACGTTTGTTAAATGGATTCGCATTTCTTCGTGAGTGCCAACAAATTGACGGCACTCTGCACAAGAAAAACGTCTGAGCAAACGAAAATAGAAAGGCTTAGCCTTAGTCTCGTCAGAGTTATGCTGTTGAGACCAATGTTCCTGTTTTAGCTCCGCAAAATTTTTCGTTTTATAATTGCAGTGTAGACAACCGTATTCGAATGAATTCATGAATGATTTGTCCAAAATCTCTGTACTCCCTCCATCAACCAGTACTTCCTCTTCTAATGTATTATTAATATCGTCATCGAATTCATCATCTTCAGCAGAAACGAATCTTCGACGATTTCTTTCCGATTCCTCTTCATCTTCCATAAGAATACCGCGAATGTGACGCACCCGTGTAGGATCGTTGCGTTGCCACAGTGGCCGAGTATCAACAGCGTTAGTTTCATCGCCTTGCGAGTTGACTGCCCTATGATACATATACCGAGCCTCTCTCGTCTTACCACTATGCTTTTCATCAATGTGGTATAAAATTTGTGACAATTGCGTTGATCCGAAAGTACAATGAACACATTGATACTGGTGCTTTTGGCCATGTTCAGCAGAACAATGGCTTTGTATTTGATTTAAGGTTACTGCTCGATGGTCACACAAATCGCACACCCACTTGTGTTTAGATTTCGTCGATATCGATGGTTGCGATGACTCAGCATTTTGCGGACGAATTGCGATGGTGTTGGAACTTGATAAATCAAGAGTCTCTTTGTACTTCTTCCCTAAATAAACAAAAGTTGAATATAGAAAGTGAGCTAAGATTTCAAAAATTGTGGAAGCAAAAGCCACACCATCCGATAAAAAACGGACTTTGTTTTAAAAACGCAAAAAATCTGTACGAACATTGTACTTATGAACAGTGTAACTGCTAACTGGAATAAAAGACATAAGAAGCATTCACTCAGCGGATGCTGTCGATACTGATGTGGGAGAAAGAAATAGGGAAGGATTGACATTGTGCGGCGCATATGCTCGAGAATTAAGAAAACTATTGATGTTTTTGATATAAAACCAAAGAGCCGAGCAACAATTAAAGAAAAATAAAAATAACATTAAAAACAAGTCTATTACAGATTTAAACACACATCTTGTGCGTTGCGTCCAGTTCATATCTCCTTCTCTTCCCCCACTACTATCTGACCGACATTGCATAACACAAATATAGCT
Source organism: Glossina fuscipes (assembly GCF_014805625.2). Classification (NCBI taxonomy): domain Eukaryota; kingdom Metazoa; phylum Arthropoda; class Insecta; order Diptera; family Glossinidae; genus Glossina; species Glossina fuscipes. The sequence goes on along the minus strand of NW_024004429.1, from coordinate 26,999 downwards.
CATTGCCTGCCAATAAAAATAATATCCAATGTCCATTATGGTTAACGAATTAATTATCTCGGAAAGCAATATTTCAAGAATACTGTATTGAAATTACTGCAATATATTCCATATTAAACTTCGACGACAGCAAAGTTCAAAACCACTTACCAGTATATAGAGTCGAAGTGCAGGTGCCATCAGCTTCTCCGACCTTTACCCGTTCATGTTTGATAAGATTCACCTTTTGTGTAGCATGTTTCTCATTAATGTGGCGCTCTACCAAAAAACGTAAATAGTGCAAGTAATTGCATTCTTCACAGCGATATAATTCAGGGCCATGAAACTTTAAATGGGCGATAATACGTTCAACGGAAAGTCCACGTTTACACACTTCATTTTCGCAGAACGGACAGCGATAGATCATAATTTTACAATGTAAAGTAGTTAAATGTGAACGAAAAATTTCTTCAGAAAGTGTGAGGTATTTACAGCTCAATGCACCGCAAGTGTAACGTTTGGAATCATTGACATAGGTAAATGGCATTTTGTAAACAGGTTTCGTGAGGGTAGCAGCACTATGCGGCTCTTTGCTATGAGGAGCTAAGACCGAAGATGAAGCCAAGTTAGTCATCTTATCAAAAAATTTCTCATTGGTATTGAGACAAGGTACAGGATTGACGGGATCAACACTGGCCACTTTCACTATATTAGCTGCACCAGTTTTTCCCGCAGCCTCAGTTTGTTTATGCATTAGCAGATGTCGATACATATTGGTACGTACTTTTGTACGATACTCACACTCACCACAATTTATTTCTCTCTGAAATATTGGTTGTATAGGTAGCAAATCAATTTCTGTTGACTTAAAGTGAGTTTTTGACGTAGCCTTTTTGCGCTGCCATTCAGCTATCAATTTCTTTCCAAATTCTTTGACGTCACGTTCTTCCAATTGTTGCGTGTATACCACATAATAACTATTTTCGGCTGATAACTCCTGTTTTTGGCCTTCCTTGTAGGTGAAGTTCAACAGTAGAGTGGTATTCATATTCAACGTATGCCAATGAGTTTCGGTAAAATGCCTCAGCATTTGACCAGGATTAGAGGCGGTTTGATCACACAAATAACAAAAGAAACGGCTGCGAGCATGTATTTTAATATGTGCCTTTAAACCGGCTGGTCGCTGATACTGAACGGGACAATGAGGACATTTATAGTAGTATTTCAAATCCTTAGCATAGCCCTTCGTGCTGGTGTGATATATAACGTGTTGATTAAAGGTACTCTCACTCAAAGGGGTTAAGCACTCCTTTAGTACGCAGCGATAAAGTTTGTTTTCTATAAAAACAAATCTAGAAAGTTGTGTATAAACGCATTATTTTGTAACTTACCAGACAGGCCAGTAGGCGCGACTATTTCTTCTATAGTTTCTGATAGTTTTTTCAAAAAAATTTCTTCATCGCTCTCGGATGACGATTTCTCAGTGGCTACAGTTGCAGTATGTTGGACATGTTGGGTGCTATTACTATTGTTAGTCGCGTTTTTTGAGTTCGTTTGGTTTCTTAAAATGTCTTGTATTTTACGGCTTAGTGTAGAGGCAGTATCTTTCTCTCCTATCCCAGTGATACTTCCATTGACACCCGTTTTGGCGATGGCATGCGCTTCTTCGGCGTGCTTCATGTAATTGTCCACGCTGTCAGCTTTATATTGGCAAAAACCGCAGTTTAAGTACTCACGCTTCAAACTTAAATTTCGTTTCTCGTGAAAGCGCAGATGGTCACTCATAGCCACAGGGACTCGCGTTAAGTATTTGCATCCATTGCCCATACATTTGAATTGCTTTGAACCTTGTTGCAACTGTTGTTGTGGCACTGCGGTTGTTCCTGAATATGGCGATACTGGCGTTCGTTCAGCATTAAGATTAGCAGAGGAAATGGAGATATTTATACCCAATTGAGGCTCTTGCGTTTGACGACCCTCGTATTGAGCGGATAGGGTTTGTGTTATTACAAAATCGCCCGCTCGAGCTTGGGCTACTGGTACTGTCTCTGACACCACAATAGGTTCTGGTGACGACGATGTCGCATTTGTATGAGTTGGTGCAGGATTTCTGGTAGATTGATTTGGCGTCATAAAGATTTGTGTCATTTCTTTGGAAGCCGCCAAAGCCTCAGCCAAATCTTGTCGTTCTCTAGCAATGTGTTGGCTCCATAGACTTCCTGCTTTAGTGTTTAAACTGCAAACATTCATAATTTTTGGCAACTGGGCAGAAGTAGCAGAAGTCTGCAATGATGGTGGTGGTGCTGTATTAGTTATTCCTTTTTGCTGCTGTTGTGCCCCTAAGCTAACGACTTGGGATATCTGCAAGTTAACTAAAGGATCTAGCGGTGGCAAGTCATCCATTAACAAAGGTTCTGTTATGGGTAGCAAAGGTGGTGCAGGCATTTCTTTAGTCGGTGGGCGAGGCTTGGCATTCAATAAAGCCCCTAATAATGAATTTGTGGGTGAGTTTACATTTGTGACGTTCGCAGTTACAATGTTTAGAGAATTTTCTGAACTTGTCGCCGACAGACAATCCCCAGTTAACCTTCTTAATTTAATACGCGGTCTTTCTTCACTTGCTCCACTATTACTGTTGCTGTTGCCGTTAGCTAAAAAGTCTTTCTCAGTCTCTTTCACAAGTTTTGCGTGTTTTTCTACCATGTGGCGGATTTCTTTTATTATAGGATGATCTTCATTGGCTGTTAAAATCTGGGTTTGACACATAGCGCAATATCCACTCCAACGGGTTTCAGCATGTTCCAGCATATAGTGATTTTCCAAACCCATCGAATCATTAGAGAACAGGAAGGAACAATTATCTAGCAAACAATAAAATTTAAATTTACTGTCTGCATTAGTCATCAACGAATAGCCAACATGTTGTATACGATTCGTCACTGTCTTATGGGAACTTGAAATTGTGACTTGTTGCTGTTGCTTTTCCTCTTGCGCTTGCTGTTCATTTATGAAATCTAAAGCATCTTCAATGCTAGTTTGATGATCGCCTGTATCAATGCACAGAGGCTGATCATTACCGCTAAGATCGGCGTCCAAAATTGAGGAAATGTCGTTAAGATCTTGTAACGGTTCTAACGGAGCCAACTCGGGGACTAATTCAATGGGATCATGGCACGGAGAATCAGGCAAAAGATCATCTATAATATTGATAACCGGTTTAAAACCTAGATTGCAGCTACTTCCACTAGCATTAATAACAATTGACTCCTTTTCTTTGACTGCCCATGCCTGCGATAAAGATAAAGTCTCCTTATTGTCCTTAGTGCTCTTTTTTTTACCAAAATATACTACAGGTTGAGTAAGCTTTTTGGGCTTGGCTCCTTTGAATATAAATTTTTGAAATAGACCTTTATTTTTTGTTTTACCACCACTAGCAGTACACTGCACTGCTGAAGTACAGGTACTAGGAGCTGATTCTGTTATTTCAATGTCCTCCCAGTCTTCATCATCTTCATTACCGGACACCATAGCCGAATCTGATGGCGAAACCTCAGCTCTCAAATCAGGCAATATTTCAGGTGTCTTTTTAGTAACTTCAATACTCCGCATTTGGCAAGTTGATGTAGTAACTTGATCAGTTTCTTTCATATTCTTAAAGATTTGACTTATGCGTTCTGCTATAGAAGTACAAATAGTAGGTTTCTCGTTTCTTGGCGGTTGAGACGTTAAATCATCTAGTTGAACAAAGCTTTGTGCCAGAGTAACAGTGTCTATCGTAGGAGAATCTGTGCTATTACGACTGGTCACAAAAGCGTTGTCAATTGCTCTCTGTTGAGATGGTACCGTAGTTACCGCATTTGACGCATTGGGCTCGGTCGATACGGAAGGTTCGGGTCGATTTACATCCAACGATTCCAAGGATCGTAAACTTGATATTTTGCTTTCAACACAAGTTATTTTAGGTTTAGGCTCTTTAGTTATTGGAAGTGAAGGTGAGAGCCTTTTATTGCCCGATCTAGTTCGATTAAGATCTGTTATAGTTACACTAGTTTTCAGTATATTCAAAGGTTCTTCAGTTTCATTTACTGTTTCAACTCTCTTGGTGTTTGGGCTCACCATTTTGTCTTGCTTTCCTATGCCGACATTGGCAGCTGTTTCCAGTAAATCTGACGATTTTTCTGTTTCTTTTTTATTTTGAATTTCTACTTCTTCTTGTTTATTAGTTGCTTCCACATTTTCGGCTGCCTTAGCTGCTAAACATAGTAATTCGTCTTGCCAGTCCTGTTCATTGTCCGTCCTGGATGTCTTTAAAACTTCGGGAGCAGCGTTTATTACATCCTTCGGGCAGTTTTGTGTATTGTCCGGTTGCATCGCTGTTTCAGTCACGATGTTATCAACTTCGGTTTCACAGACTATCGGTTTTTTAATTGTTTGCTTGTCTTTGAGGCTATTTTCAGTACTTATGTCTTGTTGTGTTTGTAATTCCTGGATTGATGATTTCTCTACATCAGAATTATTGTCATCATCAATGTCAATAATTTCTTCTTCTGCTTTAATTTTCTTCCAAGCGTCTGCTTCTCTGGCAGCTGCCTCAAGTTCATCTACGCACTCTACCTCCTTGACATTTAAAAGCGTTATAGTGTAGCCAAGCAAGTCGACATTTTTTTCGTTTAAGTTATGTTGAAGAAGATAGTGACGCTCAAGATTACTTCTTTTTAGTTGCACAAAATTACATAAGTGGCATACATGAGCTTTCAGCCAATTTGATTCAGTCAACTTCAGTGGAGTGTTCAGCACTTTTGCGCCTTTACATGATTTATAACTTCCAACATGTTTACGAATGGTGGTCATCCTCTGACTGCCCCTAAAGCAATTTGAACACTCATATTTATATTCTGCAGTATGTTCCTGATAATGGGCTATCCATGTAGCCATCGTATTTATGAAATACGTCAAACAGAACGAGCAGCGATGGAACCAGGAGGGCGATTTATCCGTTCTTTTTATACCAAACAAAGGTTTCGCTAGTTTTCCTTGCTTGAATTTTTGTAGAATAATGGGAGCAAAACGCGATACATAATTTTCACAATGATGCAATCTATAGTGGAGCGCACTGCTATGAGCGCCTTGAAGCTTTTTCAAACAAATCATACACCAGTTGATATATTTGGACTGATTATGCCAATTAATGTTAGTGTTTTTCACGAGTTCAATACTTCCAACTTCAGGGTTTATTTTTGCAATTTCATCTATCGTTTGGCTCTTACGTTCCTTCTTTTGTCCCTTACTCGCATTCAGCTTTTTACTTTTTGGACAGGGTTTACTTAGTGTAACAGATTTTTCGGACCCCATTTCATTTAGATTATTATCTCCAACTTCCTTCGATTCCACATTTGACTTTGAGGAGTCCGCAGTTTTATCGTCAGTCTTATTACCTTTACTTTTACTAAGTTTTCCCTGAAATTTACGATTTTTCAAATCGTTGCTTCTCTTGTCTTTCCTTTCTTTTTCTATATGCTCCATTATTGTCTCATCTTCTCCACGCAACTTGATAATAGGTATCAATATGGGCAATTTTCGACTTTGTGAATTCTCTTGAACAATTGAAGTTGTAGTGATTGCACTAGAGTTGGTTTCATCCCCTGCGTCACTGCTACATAAGCAAGAAAACACTTGAACCTCGTCGTCGCTTATAGTGGTTTCATTATCCTGATGAATTTTAGATCGTCTCAATGATCTCCGCAAAGGAGGTTGAATGTTCTTAGATTTTCTACTTTTGTCTTTTTTGATTATGGCAGTCTTCACATCCGTTTCTTTAACAGGACAAATTTTCTGCTCATCTTCTTTTATTGATATCTTTTTTGCGTCTGTAATGTTTTTCTTTTCTTTGGTTTGAGCCATTAGAGTGCACATTCGTTTACCGGTGGCCGTTAGTACACCTTTGCTAATAAACATGTCTCGAATATCATCGTTTAAACGATCCAACTCGTTACGTTTTTTTTTCGCGCATTTTCTTCGACTTGTGTCTTCTAATTCGTTTAGTTCATCACAGTCTGATTCATTGTTGGCTTTTTCTTCTGGTGGCAACGTTTTCGGTTGTACGTTGGAATCAGCAGGAGTATCAACGTCTTTATCATGCTTTTCAGGTTTGGAATCGTCTTGTAGGGTTTGTGGCAAGTGTTCTTCATGATTTTTGATGGCCGACTCAATAACGGTTTTAATGAACTCAAATTTATCTTTATCCAAAATTTGCCTGAGCAAACTAAGAATGTGTTCTTTGTTAGAGTCTGGTTTGAAAATTTCTTGAACGAACTCATTTAGAAATGCATGGCGATTAGTTTCATCGTCTACGGGCGTAGGAGTAGGATTAGTTGATTTTGCACCTGAGCTGCTGGGTTCATTATCATCGGGCTGTTCAGTTCCACAAGGTATTAAGTGTTTTTTCTCTTGTTTTTCTACAGCCCTTAACGGAAGTTCCGTTGAAGTGCTGGATACAGCACTATTCTGATTTTCGAGCTCTTTATCTGTAGAGTTACCTGGTGCGATTAATTGCTGTGTGTCGTTTCTTTTTCAGTTTTAATTTCTTTAGCAATAATTACTCCTCCTGAATTCGCTTTCTTGCGATAATTAAGACCAGATCTAGTTTGCACGTCTTCTTTGTTTGCATTTGCCACCGTTTTCGTTTTATTCCCTTTAGGATTATTTTTAATTTTACTAAATTGATCTTTCTCATTATTACTAACGTCTTCTAAACTTCTAATATTCTCTCGTGTTGAAGCTTCTTTATTGTTAGCAATTGTATATTCTAAAGCATCTCCATGTCCCTTCTCCAAATTTTGTCGATCAGGTGTACACGTCTTCGAACGTCTGCCTCCCGTTTTCACATCTTTTAAGTTTTTGAATTCTTCACTTTTTTGGCTTATATTATCCTTTTTAGTTTCTATAACTCCTGTTGCACGTTTTTTATTAAAAATTGCTTTAACGTTTTGTGTCTCGTTAAAATTGATGGAGGCTCGAGTGCGTCGTTTCCCACTTATTATATTTTGAGTCGAAACTGTACAATTGTCATCCGTTTTCTGAAAAATACCCTCCAGGTTACGATTACGTCGTATCAATTGTGATGTCAGGTTTTCCTTACGCCATTGCTGCACTTGCACATCTTCGAAAAGCAAAGAATTTGACTCCCTTAGTTTCTCCTTATCGACCTCCGGCGCACTACCATAAGAAATCATTGTAGAGCGTCTCCGTAAAATGCGTGAAGCATTGAACAGTGCTGAACGCGACAAGTGTGTTGATTCTTCTCCGAAGCATTTGACACTTTCTTTGGATGTTACGTTAACAGTCGTATCAGAAGAATTTAAAGCAACTTCGCTTGAGCAACCTTCTGGCTTTTTAAATTCCGATTGGTGTACATCTACGTCATCTGCATGCCGTTGTCCTGTTTCTAATTTCTTGTCTGATTCTGAAGTTGGTAGATGCTCTTGCTCCTTGACCTTTGCTGGAGAAATTCGAATATTTTCAGTTTCGTTTGCGACATCGGTTTTAAGCTTTGAGTCCTGCGTCACGTTGAGCGATTCATTAATTTCCTTGCTGTTAATTTCTTGGTCTTTCATTTTTGGCGTAGAGGTTTCTCCTTCTGGAATCTTAGTAGAAGCCGGCAGTGAAAAATTTTCACTTATTTTATCTTTTCCTTTAGAATTGTTGTTAATTTTCGACGTTTTAGACATAGACAAATCATCTTCTTTCGATTTGATTGTATTTTTCTTGACCTCTTCCGAACGCTTCACCGAATTTAAGATTATTTTTGGAGTTTTAATGGACAGAGCTTTTATTAGAGATTTTTGACCAGTACTCTTGCAACTTTGTTCTCCTGTTTCCTCTTTCTTCTCTTCTCCCGTTGGTATCATGACGTTTGTCTGTTTGCCCGTCGCTTTTTCGCTAGCCTTCTCTGACGGCACAGATTCCGTCGTTTCCGACTTTCTGATTGGTTCTTCGCTCTTTTTTTTAGGAATTTTAAATTTGTTTTTATTAATAGCGAATTCCTTATTGCAAAAATTCTGAGTACGATACATTTTATCCAGAGCCGTTTCAGTAATCGAGCAAGATTTTTCTGGAATTTTCTTTTTACTATCATTTAAAGATGAAGCTTTCTTTGACGAATCTGATTTTTCTCCTTTGCCTTCTTTTGAGAGATTTGTTTCAGTTGGATTTTTTTGCGGAGTGATTACATCCGCCTCTTTCAATTTCTTCTCATCTGCTTTTTCCCCTACTATATTAACTTCAGCCTTTTTAGCCGCTTCTTGAGCTTTTGCTTTAGCTTCGCGAAATTCCTTATAAGTTTTGGGTTCGTTATCCTTAAACCTCTTTGATTCCAAATATTTCATGCGCTCCGTCTTATCGTTCAATGCAGCATTGAAACGATTGTTGGGTGTAGGTAGAAGCGCATCCTTTTTCATAAAGTTTTGTACAGATATTTGGGAACGCTGTTGTGTTAAGCTATTGGGCCTTGCAGTTTGAGGACCTTTAGGTTTTGCTATTTTGAGAATTTCCGAGTCTGAATCACGATTGTCCGCAGTATAATTTACAGAATTTATCTGTGTCCGCGTTTGGTTACTTACTCCCAGATTTGATCTCTGTTGTCTCCCGTCGCTTGTCCTTGGCGGGAAAGAACCTTTCCCTTTTGCCGTTTTAAGAGCATCGGAATCCGAATCCCAATTTTCCTCATCGGCATCCATAGAATTGTGCGATGTTCGATGTTGTTTATCGCTCATAACTAGTTTCTTTTCTTTAATTTTTGGTGACATTTCAGGTTCAGAATCCCAATTTTCTTCAGAGCTATAATCCGAAGGTTTGCTGCTGGGTTTTTTGGAAGATGTTGTTGTTTTACCAGTTGCTAATGTCGTTTCTTTCTTTTCCCACTGATAAGATATATCACTAGTTTTAGAAAACCCTAGAGAATGAAGATCCAAAGATGTTCGCGAAGCAGCTGCGTTTAACCTGGGATCGTTTCGAGATCCGCCGAATGGCTTTGGAATAGTCTTTGCTACAATTTGATTACACAAAAGGGGAGATTTTGTTAAAGTGGGCGAAATCTGCGTTGGTATGATAGAGTTGGTTCGCTTCAAACGTGGATCGTTTAAATTAATAGTAGGCAAAACATTTACATTATTAACTGTTACCGTGGGCAATTTGTTATTTGCATATGAATGTGCGTCCCTAGTCTTGGGAAAATACCCTCCACCGCTAGTACCATAGCTTTCATGCGATGAAACGGACCATTCCCTTTCTGAACGCGGGTGAGGATTGTATTTAAGAGCCAGGCGTTCAGTAGGGGTTCCGGACAGCGAAGAAGACGACGGGCTTGCTGGACTATCTGTCGAACGATTTAAAGTCGATGAAGGGATTTTTTTATCAGACCCTTCCAGCTTGGCTATCAATGCAAACTTCTTGCGCACAAAGTCTAATGATGATGAAGTCATTATAGGCGTATCATATTTAACTGAACGGGATGAATCTGGTTTTTTTGGTCTTCTTTGTCCAATTTCTGAAAGACTATTGTCCATGTTATCATCCGATGTTTCATTTAACAGGTTAGTAATATCACTAGCCGAAAGTGGTGGACTCTTCAACACTTCTGGTATAGGAGTAACACGCGCGGGTATGGATTTTGGTAAGGCTGAATGTGTGGAAGGCGATCTTGAGTCTTTTAATTCAGCAGGCTTTTCATTTTCAATTTTATTTCCTAAACGAGAAAATACCAATTTCTGAACACTCTGAGGTAATTCGCAATGAGTATTTTGTGTCTTTATATTATCGGTTTTTCTAGAATATTCATCCCATGATTCCCTCGGAGAATAAGCTTCATTATCTTCTACAGCGTTATCAGATTTTTGCAAATTCGCAGAATTACGACAATGTTCTAGGACATCAATATTATTATTCGTAGTAAAACGAGCCGCTTTATTAAAAGAGGGTAATGAAGGGAAGTGTTGTCGAGTTACTTCAGACGATGGCGGTTCGGTTATAACCACTTTAACTTTTTGTATAGGCTCGGCAGCGTCTTGAGGTAGTTTAAGACAAGTCTTCGAATCTTGCCGATGATCATCGGGCGGTGACGATTCAGTTATGACGACTTTCACTTTTTGTACATATTGTTCATCGACTGACTTTGTTTGAAATTGTGAAGAACGCGATGATATTTTAGCAGATTCATCGATATTCCTATGACGATGTTTATCATGCTGGTGCTGATTGGACTCTCTTTGGGCTTGCGATATTGATGGTGAGTGATGTAGACTACTTTTCGTCTGCGCTCGTTCTTGAAAATTGTAACGATGATCTTGATCTTGACGATTATAGTAATTATGACGCTGAGACTGAGAACTACAAGGTTTTGCATGCATGCTTAAACGTTGGTGTTGATCACTGTGGTGATGATTGTAGTGATGAGATTTTCTCTCTTTAATTAATAGAGGAGAGCAACGTCTTTCAGTAGGTATTTCTACAGGTTGTGTATGCTCTTCTGAAGCATTTTGTTCTGGTGGCGGTGGACTTTCAGGTCCAGTCAAATCATACACATCTTGCTGGTTACCTCTTAGCTTATCCGAGATGATAGATTCGTCAGACTGCAATGTACGTGTCTAATTAAATATTTGGTGCATAAAATGATCCAAAAAAAAAAGAAAAAAATCTTAAATGAACAGCCTTGTTTTTTTTGCAAAAAATATTGTTCGAGAATAATTCTAATTCTTCTCGGTTCGTTTTCCAATAGAATTGTGTCTACCGCTACGAAACTGAACACGAGTTATACATATGCGTTGCGAGCTCAAATGTCAAAATATACGATGGTCGCACGTGTTTACATATAAGTGAGGTTTTGATCGCATTCTATATAGTATTCGCAGTACTAATGCCGTTCTATATAGAATCATTTGCATGTAGGGTTGTTTCAATTCCGTATAGCCGCACAAATGATGCCAAGTTTTTGCTTGACGAACAAAAATAATTATGCCGATAGTAAACAAATAATAAATGCTATTATAAAAAAAGGAGCGACTGAAAAAAAAATGTATGGAAGATAAGAAACTTACGAAAAGAAAACTAAAACAAGACACCAGAAAAGGTATATTTAAATAAAAGGAATCAATAAGTGTTCGCACTAGTAACTTTTTTAGTAAATTCAAAGTTTCATTTTTGTTAAGAAAATTGAAATTTTCTATTCACTACTTTTACTTAGTTTTGAAATTGAAAATTATATATTTTGCAGAAGAAGAGGCAAGTTAGAAATACTAATCCTTTATGAATTCCGCATCGTTTCTTGCTGACTTTTTATCCGAGTTCTATATATAATGTACCAAGCATAACTTTTGTTACACTGCAGCAATAGACGATGTAACGGCGTACGCTCTGTTCAGCACTATAGGTAGTCAGTTTTCGTCTTTCCCGCATTTTGCATTTGGAAGTTGCAAATAGTTATATTAACGTAAATAAAATAAAATTATGTGATAAGTATTTCATGAACTACACGGTTACGTTGCAATAATTCAATGCAAGCTGCAAGCAACGCCCTAAACGTTTAACACTTTGCATTATTATAATAATGCATATTCACCCATCTCTTAAAGAAGGAACTGAAAGCTCCTATATTTCCTTCTTAATATAATAAATTTCTTCACACGATACTAGCAGTCATCGTCACTTACCTTTTCAATTTTTGAATGTAATTTCATTAAAATATTTTCACATTTTAGCAAAGTCTCTAATTTTAGGCTAAAATTAAAAAAAAAAAAATGAATGATTTATTTTTCTAAATTTTATAAAATTAAATTCTTTTACCTTTTCCCTTTGTTTGTTAATAAATCAAGCAACATTTCCATTTTTTGCAATTGTGCTTTACGAGGATTATCCGGCTGCTCATCATTACTAAGTTTTAATTTACTGATGACCTTCTCCAAAAAGGGTAAGTACTTTTGCATTTCCTTAAATTTTGCTTCATACTGCATTTCGGTCATTGTTTCGTTAGTGAAAAGCTTAGATCAACCTCGTATTATAAAATTTCCCTGTAAAGAGAAGAAATGAACTTTAAAAAAAATGCACCACATATTTCGAACCGGGGAAACACTATTTCTATTCATACCCGTCCAACTTATATAGAGTTGATGACGCTCAAACTGTCGAACACATTTAACAGACAAGATTAAGAGCTGCATTTTTAGGTTTAGCTATATATATCTATATAAACAAGAACTTGAGACAAATCTAGAAATTGTCAATTTCGATCTCATCTAACAACGCAGACAGGTATAGATTCCCCTGTTTGCATCAATGAACACTATGTATGCGTGAAATTTAACTTAATGTTAACCAGTTTGAGATTTCACGTACACGGCAACACTTTTTATTTATGAGTAAACATAGAAATAAACCAAGAAAATGACTCAAAAAACATCTGGCTACAATGAACAATGAAGAGAACAAGCAAAACAGAAAGTCGCCTCGTCTCTTTCGTTATGAACATTCATATTTTACAAAACTTTATATTCCGACAATGTATTGCCCCCACATAGTCAAAAAATCGTATAAAATGAAAACATTTTTTAAAATTTTCTCTAAGCTTAGAAAGTTTCACATATTGAGATAACCTAATCATACTTCATTCATGACTATATCCGAAAATTTAATGTATATTTACAGTTTCGGTAAATGTTCCTTATCATCAAAACTTGTAAACTTATCGATGTAAAAATGGAAATTGTCAACATTGACACGAAAGTGGTACAAAAGCCTGGTCGCTTGAATTATTTGCGTACATTTTTGTTACCTATAATTAAAGAAACGATCGAGGACTTGCGCTTTTAACATTTCCAGGATCCATTCGAAATTAAAACATCGAAGTCACTGTTTGTGAAATACTAGGATTGCGGGAATCGCGATATGTTGCATTCGATTAAATTAATTGTTAATGCGTTCGCTTTTCCAAAGAGATCACCGATTATTTAGAGAAAATGGCTAAATTTGTATTGTTTATTCCAGCTTAAATTAAAATTTTAATTACTTTTGGTTTATCGTGGCAGGCTTTACTATGCAAGTTTATCGAGCTTTCAAAATTTGATTAAAACGCAGATGTATTTATTGAACATTTAAAATGTAATTAAAATTTTTAATGATATTCGACAAGCCGATATTAATAACAAAATTAACTAAAATGAGCACTCGCACCGTAAATCCCAGTGGGCGAATGCGAGAGTCACAATGCAAATAGCATTTAGTTCTATAGTCAGTTCAAAATTTATTACTCCTTCACTGAAGAACATGTTGCGGGAAATCGTCCAATATGAATGATATAATTCATTTAGGATAAGTGGATGCGCTTAGATGTGTTAGGTTCTTGCTGCCTAAGTGAATATTATTTCAGGAATAGTTACTGTATTGAAGAGCAAATTACGTTTGTCACTCAAACGTATATATATATATATATGTACATATTTTTGTTTAATGGTGATAGAAGAATCAATTTATCTGTTGAAGTCAAGGTTTTTCTTTTCACTTCTGTTCAGATAAGTTAAATAAATAAAAGAAATGAAGCCAAAGTATATACACACAATTATCAAAGGCAGAGTCTGGGGTTTTTAGTTTCTACGGCTATCCATGGAGTGTTGAAAAATGTTATAATAATGCAATTTCATCGGTCTCGTACATGCGCATCGCATTGTTGTTAATGCGCATTCGCATTAGTTTTCAATACAAGTTGAAAGATAAGTACTTGCGCAGAGCTCACAGCAGAAGAAACTTGAACGAAGCAATAGCCTCAGTCAAAGCCTGACTTTATTTGTCTTTTTTACATTATTTGCAGGAGCTTGCAAGTAAATGTTTATATCGAATTCGAAAAGTTTGTTGATCAAAGGAGGAAATTCGCTGATTCATTAACAACCCGCTAACGGGCAATAAAACTCCAAGCGGATTGCACTAAGTGTTGTTCAAATTTATATGCCGACTTTACAATTAAATGCATTAATTCTCATGAAAATAGTTTTTATAATAATATAATAAGATCAACAAAAGGCGTCGACTTTCGTAAATGAAACCCTCTGCTTTTGTTATTATTGGCTGTGCGTCATAGTGGAGCACTCTTTAAGTTTATGGATATAAAGGAGTAATAGATTATCATTTGTCAAATATTCTAGATATCTATCTAGTATGTCTTTTTGTTCTTATTGTTTCAGAGACATGTAAGCTTTTCGCTAAAGTCAATAGCCTGAGATGCTAGTGCTTTAAGACTTTAGTTTTAGAATTTATTTCTCCGGCTAAATTAATAAGAAGAATAGAGACCGTTGACGTCAGAGAAGAATCATCACTTCTCAAGCGATATACTAGAATCGATGTCGCAGTGAGAGGTTTCGATATATTTCATAATAAGCAAAGCATGTAATTAGAATATAGTATGAACGTTAGTATTCGTAACTTTCGACTTTCGGTTGGATGCACCTTGAATTTTACACCGATTTCTCAAATAATTTAGTTCAGACATGTATCCAGGTGGAAGTGTTTTACAGGTCTCAAAAATCGTATAACGATTGAACACTTAAAATTACACATTTGATCAGGGACAACAGTCCCTAGTATGCAACGGCGACAAATTGGCTACTTTATCTAAATGTTAATGCAAAGACACTAACGATGATTTATATTTTGGATACCCAAGGCTAGAACCAGTGGGGAAATGAATGATTATGGTCATGATTTGAATTTGAAGTGCCGCCGTTTATTGATTGATAGTGTTTTATTACAATTCACTGAGTGTTTCATTGTTATTAGACTAAGAAGTGTCCGAGTGAGCTAGAAATGCGAAATAAATTCGCTAACCGAAACATGTAGCTTTGAACCATCACTGTTTAAACAGTCAAGGGTATTCCCACAATATAAGCGTTTTCCCCAGAAAAATGATTACAGATATTGCTATAAATTCTAACAGTCATGCCTTTTAATATATGCAATTTGTCAGTGAAACTCCAAAAAAAAATTGTAAAGCCATGCTCGTGTTTTACTTCAAGTCACACACACACAAACTTCAATAACTAACCCCTTAAGAACAATTTTTCATAAATTATACAAAGCGTTATGTGGCAATATTTCTTCTTATCCTTAATTTCTCCCCTAAATAAGAAAGGAAGAGAATAGCGGCAACGACAATTACGGAAAATGGCCGAAGAATTCTTATGTAAAACATTCTCCATTTTTTTACCTGTTTTAACAAAAAAAAAAACAACTTAAAGGTACACACAGCCGAATGTACGCATATTTAAAATCTTCTTTGCAAAAATTATCGAAAGTTATTCCAGAAGATTTTTGTTTTTCTTCTGTTATAAATTTTCTGGTCGGTTCGGCACTTTAAAACTAATGTGCAAATGCGAACTTCGTGTTATATTATCTATTATTTCTTTTTTAAATGAAATACACACGCAACTACCCACGAATACAAATTATTAATAATCATATAAGCGAACAACCCTTTATTCATTTAAGGCTTTTAAAATAGTTCTACGAAACTTCTTAATACTTTTTTTTCAATTTTTTTGGCAATAAAATTAAATGGTCTGTTAATACGAATTTTATAAAATAAAGTATCGACTAGTTGAACGCAAAATAATAACTAAAAGATAGACGCCAAATGTATAAAAAGCAGCTAACGTAATAGTCAACTGCAGCAGAGCTGAAGCCGCAGCGAGCAAAAACAGCTGATTACAGCTGCTTATAATTCGCTTCGAGTTAAAATTTGTACTTTTTTATCTGCATTTGGCTTCGTGTTTTGCTTGGATGAGCTCTGTGGACTTTAGAGGAATGAATTTTTTCTCTTTTATTTTAAAGAAATGTCAAGAAAATTTTTGGGGGGTTAAGTTAGAGTTTTAAAAAGAAAATAAAATAATGTTATTTACGCATATGGTAACTGATTTGCAGAACTTTTTAATAAACCTTTTTACATATAATACCGTGACTAAGAATACTTTCAGGACGTTTCTAATCAATTATTTCCCTTTCCCTCTCTCACTGGCAAGTTTAACCGATGCATATCAGTTATGGAAGGCAAAAAGGAAAGAAATTTTGCCTTCTTTAGTTCCCAAAATATATTTTGTTTGAATCGTTGAAAGTTTAATCCAAACTTTTTAATATCTATTTATTATTTGTGAAAAGATTTATGTGCCTAATCTTTCCTCTTCTAGAACTCTTCGAAAAATAGAGATCCTAAGTCCTATATAAACAAAATTAAACCTGCTGTGAGTACGATCCGAAGTGAACCCGACGACGATAAATTTCATTAAATGAGCGCTTAACACAATGGTTTTCCATTACATTCTAGAAGCATACCTTTTAAAGTCTTTAAAATATGACAATTTAAAATTTGATTCAAGTATTTATCAAATTCAGAGGAAAGTTGCAAAATGGCCGAACTGATATCCCAATCATTAAAAATATTTGGACTATTTTTACATTCACTTGACATGTGGCAGGCAAGTTCGTATGAAAACACTGTTATAGGTATTGCAGATAGCTACATGACTTTATCATGTGGCCTATAAGGCTCAGAAAAGATCGAAAGTACACATAATTTTGAGCAGCAAAAAGATCTGACTAGTTTTCGCAAAATGCATGTATTAGCGAAAATTCGTTAGAGAAGTGAAGGGATGAGTCTTCAAGTTTCTGATTTCTATCTCCACTTTTACGAACGTGTGAGTTTCATTAACATGTTCAGTACCCTTTTTCATTATCTGAATATCACGAGGAGCGTACGTTGTCCGGATAAATATAGCGAGGATGTGAATGGCTTTAGTCAAAATCGGAAATCAAGACTATATTGTTTAAAAAGCTACTGCTGCCTCTGCCAAATGATTATCTTCAAATTAGTCGCAATGCAAACAGCTAAATTTATAATAAATTTATTAGACCGCTTAAGAATCATAAGTTTTGTTCAGAAGATAAGGGTTTTTTTGCGGGGGGTCTCCGACAATAAAGTTACTACATCATTGGAATGTGCTTGTGAGTGCACATTCGAATTTCGGTGATTTCGTTTAATTTCGATTTGTATCGGAATTAGTAAGCATATGAGTCTCCCCTTATTACTGATCCTTAATTCAGAAGAATGTCTTGTTTAAGCTAATAGAAAATCCGTGTAAAATATTAAAGCTTCGAATGTGGACTGCCGTAAATATTTGCTTAACAATCTAAGTTCGGCAACAAGAATTAGTGGGGAAAAAAAACACATAAGGCGAAATTGTGGAGCTTTTAAAGTTGCAACATTTGGTTTTAATTTTAACCAGAGTACTTTCAATAAATTCGATTCGATTATTGATAAGTTTCCAGAAACAACTCATACGATTAATAACCAATTCGATAATTTTTTATTCGCACTTTAACCATTTGAAACTGATTATTTCGTCCATATATTGTCGATATTGTAATCAAAAACCATGGCAGATCATGTCCCAGTTGCGTATTTCTTCAATATTACGAGATACCACTCCAACTGTAGTTGCACTACAAAGATGCCTTTCACATCGAAAAACAAGAGTAAAGTAGACAACGTAGGATATGTTGGCATTCTATAAAAATTTAATGTAAGTTGTATTATACCTTAGCGTTAGAAATTTAGAAAAAATTAGCTTTACGCACCCAGACACTTTTCGACGATTTGCAGAGGAAGATCATTTTGTCGGGTGTGATTATAGTCCAACAGTTCACTTTTTATTAAAACATTTTGATATGTGCATGAAAGTTACATATTTATCTGTTTGCAGAATTTGCGCGCGAAAAATGGACATAACCTTAAACTTACTTTTCTGATCTTTGGTTTAGTATACTTCAAGTTAAATTTTTCGCTTTAATATTTGGTAAACGACTTGCGCTAGTTTCTAATTTCATATTGTTATTTTCATTGACGGCACATTCGAAGTTATCTTTAGGGTCAGGCAGTAGGAACCAAGTCAAGGAATGCACACACAACAACAGATTTCTATCTAAGTAAACGGACCGCAATCCATTGAATTTGGTTAAGAAATAAGCACGCTTTTTAAGAACATGTTGATAATGAGAGGTTTCTCTCTAATTTTTACCAGAAGAGAAATATATTACGTCCTATGGGATAGGTAAAAACTATTCCGATTCCACAAATAACAGCCAACGACAACATAGCCGGAAAATATTTATACTTTTCATTATGTTGGAAACTGTTATAGGACTTGAAAAATATTTTCAAATGCGAACTCATTACGAAGTTGACTTCGTACGTTTCGCTCCTTGTTTATTTACTGAGATAATGAATGAGATGATGTCTCAAACACACTTTATACTAGGGTGGGTATACTCAGGTGCGAGAGAGAGCGATTAAAATTTTTCACCTATAAGGGGCAATCTTAGACTCACTAGACACCAAGTGCAACCATTTAACTCTATCGACCATAAAGTCGCGAACAAGTGGTAAGATGTTTAAAATGTTAGAAACTTCAAACAAGTAACAGAATTTTGTTCGTCTTGAGGCAAGTTTTTGATACTACTACGTACCTACTCGAATAAGCAGGAAAGGCAGTTCTGTTAGTTGTGCATATCGTAGTTAACCGATTACATCGACGCTTAGATGATCTTGTAAGATGTTTACGTAAGATGTTAAGATCAATCTCTGCTGTGGATTTTAAGTAACAATTTATTTGCTTTATTTAGAGGGTGATTGTAGACTTACCAAAGGGTATGCAAATTTTTGTTACGAAATTTCAACTGGCCGTAGAATATATTTTCACGAAGTTTTCAATCCGTTACGGATTATAAGTTAAAATTCTTGGTCTGGTGCTGGCATGATCACGGGGAGGATTTTAATATCGTTGTGAATCTGTCTGATATGTAGCCGCTGAGTAGGAATAGGTGTGATAAGTTTCAAGTTCTTATTTCAATACTTTTGATTTTGGATGACAGATGAATGCGTTCATAGAATCAACAGATTCTTATGCTAAACAAGAGCCGAATTTCATTATCGGTTCATTGACGCCTGCCTGTAGGTGTCACAAAGGGAGGATAAACCCAGTAAACCCTATAATTAGAGATTTATACGATAACATTGAAAAGATTGAAAGGTCGAATATTTCGGAAAAATTCGGGCAATATATTGATTTGCAGAACAGTTCCAAATCGTTTTCAATTTAAATGGAGAATGGAAAGAATTATGCCGAATGTTAGTTATTTACTACCACTTCGTAAACCGTATAATTTCCATTTATTGTGCCAAGTCTTAACATACGTTGCAGGTTTATACAACACATAGTTTTTTATTGCGCAAAAAAAAATTAGTTTTCAACTCAACTTCAAGTCGTTTTTCAAATTTCACATGAATGCTTATTTTCAATTCAATGGATTCAAAAATCTAATCGTGACGAAAAACGTGCCTAAAAACTGAATATACAAATGTTTATCTCGGTTTTGAGAATTCACTTCATAATATAAATTTTACGGTTAGATGATCTTGACATTTTAAATTGTACAAGGCAATTCTTTTTAAGCGATTGGATTAAATAGCGTCTTATATATCAGCTGAGATAGCAAAGCACTCAAAATTTCGTAGGATGACTATTAACAAACGAATTTATATCATTTTTAGATAGTACCAACTTTTAGATGAGTCCAAATTTCATAACATTACAACATTACAATTTAAAAGCTTGTTATATGCAGCATATTTTGACTTTTCCATAAGAAAGCTCGAGTGCTGCACAAAAAATCGAGCCATTGTTCAAATTATGTTCATGAAAACGCTATACTAAGGGCGAAGGAATTTACCGATCTTTCTTAAATACAATATAAAACAGATAGTAACCGTTGTTCAGAAGAGTTTAGAATCGTGAGGGCCTTATACAAATCAAACTTTGATAGCGTAAAAAAGGCTGCATATGATATTCCACATGTCTAATCCCTCTCGTACCTTAGATCTTATAGTTGGCTTAACTTAGAAAATATATTCTTGTCGCTAAATCGAGGAGCAATAAAGTATTTCGACGAAAGAACATTTCCCAAAAACCTACCCCATAGTGGAATCGGAATAACAAAACTACTGATATTTTAGTAAATATGTGTTAGAAAGACATTTCATTATATATTTTTACTTAATGTGATAAAACGCATAGTGATAGACTGAGGAAAGCCCTAGACCAAACACTTTTTATTCATTTCGTTAATAGCACGTACTCAAAATTATCATCCGAGGTTCCCGGAATACAACATAATTCTTACCAACAACCAATGTTGTTTGTCTACTTTTTTTTTTCATTTTGTTTATCCTTGGCGCTGGACGGCTTAATTTTTCTTAATTACTTCACATGTAATTAAGAAGAAAAGAACCATAAAAACGAGAGTAAAAATCACTTTGAGAATTTAAAAAAGCTGTGCTAAATCAATACCACAATCAATAGAACACTTTCTTTAGGTTTTGCAACAAAGTGGAAATCGTGACTTTCATTTATATTTTATACGTTTTCCCCTAATATAACTATAAATGAAATAAATTTTAGTGTACTTACCCTCAATTATTATTGGAAAACCATTTCTTTGGAGTCTTGAGGAAAATTATAAAAAACAATTAATTTACTTCACTTTCGACTTAAAATTCCTCAGATACTTGATTAGACTTGTTTTATTTGAAAGCTTTTGCAACGCAAAAAAAAAAGCTCGTTTCGCTTTTATTTCTTTTTTTTGACTTACTTCAGATAATTTAGGTTTGTATGCATATACAACACATTAAAAACTACTGGGTAGGGCACACAAATAAAAACAATTGCAAAAACAGTCATTAAAGAACTTTGTATGTATACTAGTTACGAATAAAAAAAAAACGAAAAAAAAAAACAAATATGGTAGACATGAACAAAGGAGAAAAACTCACGTTGTTTAATATATGCAAAGCACTTATCATCCAAAAGTATGGATAATATTCTAAAGTTAAAAGTTCTTACTTACCTTTAATTTCAATATGTATATTTTTTTTGAGTATTGAACAGTGTGCACTTGGGTCATAGGCACATATGTGCGTAAGCATTAATTATAAAAAGTAAAGGAAAATTATAAAACCAAAAAAATCCTTGTGTAGCTATGTAATCTAACAAGTTTTATTTGCATGATACATTAATAAATTTAGCAAGACTAAAAAATTGCTTTGCTTTAACATATTTCCTTTCTCGCTGCAGTTGGTTTTTTTTTTGCTAACGATGATTTAATAACCTTTTTTTTATATAACTGCAATAAAAAATAATAACTTTTTGTGATTCACGTTTTAGTAGTTCAGTAAGAATAACGAAAATCAACTAAACCGTTTTACTGAGGCAATGATGTTGTCAAGCATTTTTAGTTTTACTCGTCGCGTAACTCTAGGTACATATGGACTTAGGACTGAGACTGAGACAGCAACATGAACGTCAACGTGCGTAAGCAAAAGTGAATCGCACTCAAGGCGAAAGCAAAATAGATAAATGAATTCGCCGTGAATATCACTTCGTGTTATCGGCCTTCAAGTAAATGCTTAAATACGGGTGAGTTTCGTTTAAATTCTAATAGTTGCTTTGTTACCCTTGTACTGCGTAGTCGGTTTGATCGCTTTGACTGTTTGCTATCTATTTAGCAGAGGGGCAGAGGGTACGTATAAATGAAGCTACAAAGCGTATATATACTTACATATATATTTTTATGACGTCGTGTACAATATGGTTTACATAAGAAAAGTGTAGAGACGTAAAGCAACAGCACAAGTGATGAGATTTTAACATTTATACCTTAAAAATGTAATTAGCAAAAATTAGCCGTTTCATAAATACATCGTAAGTATAAAAATTTTTTTATATTAAGAAATACATTGTGTATATAAATGGAAAGGTAAGTAAACGTAAAATTCTTTTTAGTAAAATTTCAGAAAATTGGTTTTACAAGTGAAGATAGATAAAACATATGTTTGCGTAACTTGTGGAATTTTGATTAGGGTTGCCAACCAATTTATTTTTAAAGTATTACAAAACGAAACAAATATCTATAAAAGAATTAAATTCTTTGATTCGTTGCACTTAAAAAAGAAAAATAAAAGATAAAATTAAATTAAAAATGTAAAAATTGATTAATTTAGTAAATGATGTTGCATTATGTTTTGGTATGAGCAGTAAAAGCAACGAATAAATGAGAAATTTTGGAATTTGAAATGTTGGTTTCTTGGTGTTAATATTTAATATAATACAAGACGTGAATTGCTTTCGAATTATGTAATCTATGGTAATTGTGGTATCCAGGACATTGATATATATAGGTTCAAAATTGTAAAGCAGAACAATTTTGGTAAATCAAAATAAAAAATCGAATATGAAGTTAGTTTCTTTAACGTTTCAGAGATTAGTAGGTTCATCATTGGATGAAAATATCGAGGTAGGTTTATTATGATTTTTTTGTAAAATTTTCATTGTAACGATTTAATAGCATAAGGAATATATTCATTTTCTAAGGGTATTACAAAAATAATACTTGTAGAAGAGAAATATTTCAAAAATTTTACATATATTTTCAGATTTCAATCTAAAGTTTCAATTAACTTAACGTATAGTGGTTGCTCCTTATAAAAAACAATAATCTGAAATTTCATACTGTATTTAAATCAAGCATTTAATTCACAAAAATTGTATATTTCCCACCATAGGCAATTGAAAATGAGGTTTAACTAGAGAGAAGGAAATAATGAATGTTCTGCTTTAAACTCAGCGCTTTTTTAAAATGCTCGTTCACTAAATAAAACCTTTAATTTAATTGTTTGCTTTGCAAAATGGAAGTTATAAGAGAAGACATTGAACTCATCGACTGCTCCTAATGTAGGAAAATGCAAGCACTGAAAATAACTTAAATTAACTTCAATTCGGTCGTAGCTATGCTCAGCTTCTTTTGAACCGTCACTGTATTGTCTCTTGATTCTCCTGAGTGATTGGTGATATAAAAAAAAAAAAAGAATTTACATATAGTATTCATCAATGTGATTACAAAATGATCAGCTAAATACGGTTGCATATCTAATAAAGTTCGAGTTACTTCTTCCAATCTTTGCAAACACTTCCGACATTGGCTGTCACTAGTACAGTGTTTATACCGCCGTTTATATCATCATCAGAAAATTAACTTAAGTGCATTAAAAAAGTTATGGTTGCTAATTTTTGGTCGCTTATCAAAGGAACTGATCAAATTTAATACAAAAAGTAAACACTTCGGTCTCAACAAATTAACTTCGGAATTATCCGAGTAAACGTTACCAGAATTAATTTATTTTCCCTCATCCCTTGCACTATATTCTTTTTCACACATCTGCTAAATCATATGAGGTAAAACTATCGTGTGCAGGGCTTTAGATCAGCTGGGTTAGATACCTATAAAACTAATGAAGCCTTTATTAAATCATTTAGTAAAACTAAAGTTGTAGAATAAAATGAAATATATATTCTTCTAAATTACACGTGTATTCAATTCAAATAAAGAAAAACTACTTGCTCTCCATGTTTATTTATATGGTTTTCCTTCATTTTCCGATTAGTCTTGCAGTTAATCAGTTGTTTGAAAATAATACAAATTTTGGTTTTAATATATATTTTTTTTTTTCGGTGTTTAAAAGGCGGAAAGGGCATTTTAATTTTTTTATGCGTAAAAGGAATTTTTGACACAAATCAAACGGAAGGGTGGCTGGAGAGCTGCCAACACAAACATTTAGTTTAAAATACTGTTCGAGCCAATTTAAACAGTATTACCTTATGTCCGTTTATTTGATTAACGGACGCTTTCATTTGTAAAATATTTTGACATATAGATGGCCTATATCACAGATAGATGTCCAAGCCGAAACCCATACACAAGTGCTTTTTTAGATAGTTAAGCTTTTGATCGGAGTGGTCGTATAATTATTTATGCTGATGAACTTCATTAAGAAAAAGGTTTAAACTTTATGTTAAAAAGCTTTGAGATTGGAAACTAACAGAGGGAAAGAAACACTTTTTATTTATACACATATAAATATGTCCCTTTAGCTCTGTATATGCGTTTTTTAATTCTGTAAATATTCACAATACATTTTGTTGTTGCAACTTTTGCTTACCTGAACGTGACTGTTCAATTTTTTGTTTACGTCTCATAGCAACTGTTAGGCTCAATTAAAAAATTAATAATAAGTATTCCTAAGGCAACTTGTCGAAACACTTGCTTTGATTTCTCTCTGAAATCCGTTAGCGGTTTTTTTCTTTTACATTGTTTACAAAAAAAACTCAACAATTTTTGCCATCCACAATAATTGTTATATCCACAAACTCCATCCACAATACCTAGGTTTCTATAACTACGATCAAACTAAACTGAGATTTCAACCCGCAACACTGACTTTAGCCTTTGAATTCGTTTAGCACAAGATCGAGTGTTTTAATTTCACTTGTTGTTCGGCTTTTTCTGCAAGCGACCAAACTAAACGAATTAAGAGGGGGAAACCATTATAAGAGCTTACAAAAACATTTGTCTTTTGAAAACTTTTTTGAGGTAGAAAGAAAGATGACAGGGTAATAATATTCGCAGAAATAACTAAGTATAAAAATATGCTAGCACTGGAGCGATTCTTGTGGGACATGTTTAATTTAAGGAATTCTGCGGCCTAAGCGTTTTTGATGCAAATTAGACTACGTTAGGGTTGGTCGTGGGTTTGTTGTTGCATTTTGAATTTGAAAGAAGTTTCGTAATATACAAAACCAAGGGCCTGAAACTATTTTTCTTGGATAGTTTGAAGAGTATTTTTGCAAATTTGCCGGATTTGTAAGATAACTATTTTCCAATATTGAAAACATTTTTTATTTAAAAAAATAGAAAGAGTAGATTTCTTCAAAAGTGAATTATTTCATTATTAAAATTTATACAAGATTGTATTCCCGTAAGATTTTTTTAAAGAATTTCCCGACACCATTCAGTTTATTTGAATTTGACGGGCTTTCCTACGAATTGTTTATTTGATATTGTTGGTTACACAAACGGTTATTTCCGATGTGGCGGCCAACTATGGTTTTGTAACGTTGCAAAACTAGAACTAGCAACGACCTTTTAAGGTTACATAAAAAACTTGATTTAATCAAAAATCTAAATTGAGTTAGAGACCCAAAATTTATAAGGAACTTAAATATATGATGACTATGGAAGATCTAACTTCAGCAGAGTGATACTACAACAGTACGAACTTGAAATTTTTCCTTTATAGGATTCAATTTTACGTAATTAATTTGCGCACAATTAAATTCTAATTAAGAATCAAAGTCACATTTGTTCTCGGTTGGGAGCGTTTGTTAGTAGTTTTATAAAACTTCAGTTAAAATACGTTTAAGCGTTAAATCTTTCTGCTCTAACGAAAAACCAACGTAGCTAGCATTTAGGCAAGTAACTGAAGAACTTAACATAATATACTAGAATATGTGACATGGGCTGTTTCCACCGTATATCATATGCGTTATAAAAAATGACATTCCAAGAGACTGCAAATAGAAAACACCTGCGCAACAGAAACAAAAACTATCTCATACACACACACTGCCATCATTCAACTTTTTTAAGCAAGCACAGGAAACAATGCACGTTAAAACAAAGATTAACCCGAATGGTATTAAATTCTCCTTTTGACAAGCATAGCGGAGGACAATTTTTGATCTATATTGAAGTATGAAGCGAATGAACAAATCGATTGTCTTACTGTACTAATGTGTAGCAACCTAAGAAATTAAGTTAGATAACTTTTTAACTTCTCACCTTTTTTAGTTTCGAGTTTCTGTGTTTTTTTATCTTCGTTTTAAATCCCGCAATCACTTGTAACATTTTTGGTTAATTTGTTTATATTACTGTGAAAAGTAATGACACTACATTTTTTTGAAATGTCCGCTCTACGATATCGATGCGAATATTTTTTTGGTAGATGGGTATGACGGTTGTGAACAGCTGACATAAATTGCTAAACACGCGCCCTCTTGGGTTAGTAATAGCAGTGTTTTTTTTATTTATTTTTGGTTCATTTATGGCACCTTATTCACTAGATTGTTAAGCTGTTTCCGGGTTATAAGAATAAACGCAAATTTCATAGGAAACGGACGGCTGGCAAGCACAAGCTTCTCGCTTTGGTGGCTGTTGAGGTTTGTCTTCGACTAGCCCACAATCCTCATTAAATGATATGCGCCGATTAAAAATTTGTGATTTTGATAAACACTCTTCGTCGTAACACTTTTGTAACATTTCTAAACCATTTAATTTCACTTTTAATACCCATCGCTGAAGGATGAGGACTGTACTAACTTTATCATAATGTTTGCAACACTTGAAAGAATCTTCAGAGCTTCTATAAAGTCAGATTACGGGTTCGGGTGTCACTTTCGCGTGGCTTTATATCGAAGCGTATCTTGCAAAAAACTGGCGTTCATTAACATGATCGCTAGCAGGTTGTCTGGCATAATTTCTACTTACAGGGATATAAAAAGTCTGTTTCTGTTGACAACGCTTTATCCGAAATCTCCTTAATATGTTCCGCGAATGTTAGTTTTATATCCAATTGCACTCCCAGATATCTTGTAACGGGGTTGTTTATTTATAGCTGGGGTTTCGCTCAGGACTGCCCAGGGAACCTTCGTATTGTGGTGTTAGAACAAATATATATATTTATGGAATTGAAGAAGCGTACAAGGTGGCCTTATTTGCGACGTGACTTAGTGGTGAAAGAAAAAAACCAACACGTGTTTAGTGGGCAGCCCTGTTTTTCTTTTTACCGAGAGGATGTGATTCGCGTGCGACTATGTTGCGGAAATGAAACTATTACGTGTATGCTATGTTAATTAATTTGTTTAGTGGTTCAGCAGACAGCTTACCGGGTTCCTAAACATGTAAGGTTCCTACAATGTGCTTTCGGGTCGGGAGTCTGCGAGATAATGATGCAAGCGCACACTGTTATTTTACGGACCTCGTTCCGG
>NW_024004428.1:0-10956 GCF_014805625.2 Glossina fuscipes | reverse complement strand
AAATTTTTTGACTACGCCAATTGCAATATCAGTTATAATATATATACAACTCTATCATCGTTATTGCTTTTACACTTGGGAATAAGCAGACAAAAGCGAAAAAGCAGACCTAACGAAAACAGAACGGCGATAATGGCAGCGCAGACAATACTCTGACGGCACAGACGTATTAATAATGCAAAATCAAAACAAGCCGCATAGCGACTGCCAACGTTGCTTTGCTGCCGGTGTTGCTGCTAATGATGATGGCGATGATAGCGATAATGATGACAATAATAATGATGATGTTGGTGGAGTGTGTGAGCGCAAATAAATACAATATAACCACTAATGATGGCTTTAAGTCTATGCAATGAAATTCATTGGCAACTTTCAGTTGAACTTGGTCGTTGGAGCACTTAAGAAGTGTTGAACGGTTTAACGGATTAAAGCGATATATTTTATTTACCATGTATTGTCTTTAAACTTATTGAAATTAAATGCAAATGAAGAAAATAAATAAAAAAGTTTCATTTCAATAAAATTAAATGCTTTTAAAAAAATATTTATTCCATTATTTATCTGTTGCGAGCAATAAGAAGTTTTTCAAATTTCATGCTCAGAATAAACGCACAAGTTTTGGCAAAGTTTCTAAAATTTGTTAAAAATTCTAAACCAGTGCAAAAGTGTTTTCTATCCATTTAAAGAATCAAACCAACAAAAAACAACAACAATTATTTATTTATTTATTTATTTATATTTTTTTTTTTTGAATCAATTTAAATTTACGTGAGAACCCTGATACAAATTCGATTGTGTTGAGAATAAAAAAAGGTAAATATCTGATAGAAAAAAAAAACCAAAATAAAAGTAAGAATAAGGAGAACAACAACAACAATATGAGATGAGAGACTGGTGAAGTTCAAGGATGAAAATCCTATCAAATAATAACAAATGCTTGCCTACATTTGTATACGAACACACAATTACAGTTACATTATACATAAGCAAGCACAACACGCAATACTTAGCAGATGCGGACGCCAAGGTGAAGGTTAAACTACGCCAAGCAAACTTAATGTACAGTTACATACATATCTCGTGTTAGTGCACATCTCTGTACATACGAGACATGTTGCTTACTACAGTGTATAGCATAAGTTTTATAAAATTTCTTTTCCTCATTTCAATAAAATAAGTGAAAAAAAACTTTCTAAATGACCGCTAGTTGGTCGGTCGGTCTCCTTATATAAGTTTGTGTGTTAGCTGTGCGCTTTTGCAAACATATGAACAACGTTTTCACTTACTATTCATTCATTCTTTAAACGCATTTCATGCTAATTTCTATACCCACTACCGGAAGAAGAAGGCATGTAAACCTTTTCATTACCTTTGTTATTAGATTTATATATACAGATATATAAGTATGCAAACAATAAAAGAATCTGGGGTGTACTTGTATTGATACCCGTCCACTCATGTCTCTTCACGTGTTCGCCATCGTCTCGAATTATTTGTAGCCCATCTTCTTATTTCCAGGTATCTCTGCCCACCAGGCTTTTCCGTGCTACATCAGCACAGAGTTAAATTTAGACCTGATATGTTATATATAAGATAATTTTGTGATTAACACATACTCGTGCTTGTCCAAGACACACCATAGCTGTTAGTATCTATGCCGAAGGTCATGCCTACACTTTTGGTGTGAAACTTTATGTCAACATGCACGGGATGCGCAACTTCTTCGGAGAAGCTTTCGACTGTTGAGAATAGCCAGAAATAAGGTCGAGGTAGATCAAGCGAATAAAGCGGCTTGCGAGTGAATTTCTGGTGCAAAGATTAAAGACTCAATCGTGATGCGAATCGTGCTCGTTTTTCGTGTTGTTGTGTGTAAGCGCCTCGTAACGCTTAATTAAGATTCCTTGTTAACGGTACGGCCCGGCAAAATGAATTCATATTGCAGCACGTCACGATAATCGAAAACAACTTAGTGATCACATTCGAATACCTTCGATCTGACGTAGCGTGAGATCCGATTTAGTGAGGTCCATTTAGTTGCGTCCTTCGGTTTCCTCATCTTCCCTTCTAAAGATCATGCTGTTTCGAATCCAATATAAACTTCTTTCTAATCTCCATAAATTTCTACGTAGCTAAGTCAAAATGGAACGTCTCCCAGATTCGTTGTGTACACCTTTTTCTTTTCTTATTTTTCTCCTATCTGTTCTTTTTTTTTTCTTAATTTACTTTCTCTCCACCGCACGCACGCACATTATTATCCAACTCGATTACACTGTCTATGTCTCGCTCTCTTCGCTTGTTATTGCTTGCGGTTGTTTAATACCATTTCACTTTTGCCTGACTTTAATTAGCTCAGTCTCTTGGCCATTAACTGCTGTGTTTTTATGGAATTTGAAATTTGAACATTTGAACATTTTTTGTTAATCTTTGTTTTCTTTAATGTTAATAACAATTGTTTTCCATTTTGTTTTGCAATCAACGCAACCAACCACTCAAAAGTCCGCCACAAGCAGACTCAAAGAGTCGAACGCGTGCGCCAGAAAATACTACGAGCGTTACAGTTCTTTTCATTTATTTTCATTTACATGGCGTGCAATAGCTTTCAAGTCATGTTAACAACAACTGTTACATTACATATTAGTGGGGAATGGTTAGAACTGGTCTTGTGCATCGCTTTCTGCTATCGTAATATTTGAATATTTATAAAGTTGATCGCAAGAATCTGAGGTATTTTTACGTTTTAAAAATAAATCGAGAATGATCGTAAATTGATGCGATTATCAACTTAATTGCGAGAATGGGTTAAGTGGGCTGTCTTTATGGCAAATGATTAAAGGTTTGAAACTAAAGATGCATTCAAGTGCTAGCTCTGGCCTCTCATCGCAATCGAGTAAGTTTACGATTGCAGGCGAAGATGGTATTATTGCAATTATGTTTGTGACATTTAATTAATTATGAGCACATTTCCATTGTAAGACATAAACAATTTTACCAATGAATTTTTTCTTTTTTGTTTCTCGACTTTCAGTCAATTTCCAAATGTCAGGTTTTCAGTGCAGAAATAATAAGAGAAAGAAAAGAAATTAATAAAAATAATAATAATAATAATATAGAAACATAAAAGAGAGGCAGAGAGAGAGAGAGAGAGAGAGAGAGACTTGTAAGACTGGTTCTCATATTGCCACAGAATTTATCATTTAATTTTCACCTTAATCTGGACTGGAAATCCAAAATAGAAAAGACATATTAATAAGATAATCAATAAAAAAATAAAATAAATAAAAAGAAGATCGCATACAGCAAAAGTTAAAAAAAAAGAAATACCTAAAGCAAAAAGGCTACCTAGGACGATTCATAGCGAATCTCGAACAGCCCTTAAAATCTTTTCATTGCAAATAAATCGCAATAGCACAGCAGTATGACTTTGCATTGTGTAACAATAAAGGCAAACTTGTGAGCATGTGTGCGATAATATCGGATTGTTAGCTTTTCATTCGCCCTCACAAAGTTCTAGCAGTTAACGCAAATGTTTATTATGATCAAAAAATATGGCCCAATATTCAAGTGCAATTGCGTGGGTAAATGCGAATAACAGAAATATATATTTTTATCTAAATTGGTAGCACTGCGACAGAGATATGTGTGCGAAATTTCGCACTGCCAATGTCGCCAGTGTTTAAGTTTGTACGACACAAAAACTATTTCCTCCGATTTTCGCTGCATGCCATGTTGTTAACCAAAGCACTCACTAATTGGTCATGAACCGCTTTGTTACCGCTCTTTATGGCGAGAATTCAAAAACTGACTTCTTGGAATACAAATACTTCACTTAGTTACCTACTACTTACTGCCTTTGTCGGGAAATATGAAAAGTCACAATTTTCGTTTTTATATCACGGCTTTCTCGTTCTTGCAGTGATTGCGGTCCAAATGTACTTTTGTTGGCCTTTGCACAAAAATATGTCCGGATATCATATTTTATGAAAATACTTCGTAGTTGTCGGGATTGCGGATTGAAAGTAACAATACATGAGCAAAAGTGAGACGTGAGAAGTAGGTGAATAGTCTTAAATCAAATTTAGGTAAACACTTTAAACTAACTGGGATCGTAAGTTCTAGGGTCTATCTTAAGTCTTCCTGAAGCATTAGATTAGACGGAAAATATGACTTATTCTGCAAATCTTTTCACATTCGATGCTACAGTGCATGCTTTTACATGAATTATTTCCTTCAAGTTCTTATCGGAATTGGAAATCGTTCTCCTTGTGATCTTGGCTGATACCTTCATTAAAGCGAAAAAACTTTTTTTACACTGTTTTCACATTAAATAACAAATATATTTTTTCGTTTGCATTTTAAGCTTTTTAATTATTCGAAAAAGATCGGACACCGTTAATACTTTCTTCAGTTGCTTTTACGCCTGTCACCGTAGCACTGGGTTACACTCTATTTGTCCTAATGTTTGCAACACTCGAAAAGAAGATGCAGAGACCATCTAAAGGGCATATATCCTTGATCGGCGTCAAATTCTGAATTGACTATGTCTGTCCGTCTGTGTGGATGTGTGCTATTAATACTCTCTTGGTCGCGAATATTAAGATGTGAATTTTCAAAGAACTTACGTGCAGGTTGGTATTGAAAATGGGCTAAATCGTTTAAAGGACATGCCCACTGTAAAGCGTAAACAGTGAGGAGCTTTCTTTCTCTAAACAAAAATTTGTCCGCTTTTGCAAATGACTCATATATTATGAAAAATAAAAGGATGCAATTTTTTAAGTTTTGTTTAATGATCAAAATGATGATATAATCGGCCACGCCCATATCAAGTTATAAGTAATTAAATTTTCATGGTTTTCACTTTATCTTAATGCATTCTACTTATTATTCATAAGTTAAAGCCGACGAAATGTTGAAAGTTACTCTGCACATTCTTCATTTTAAGATAGGACGCATTGTCCAGTAACTTTGACCTTTTTTGTCATTGAATTTTTTCTTTAGTCTAATTTTCGATTTTGTTTTTAATTTAGAAAATTCATTGTCTTTCATATAAAAGTGTTGGTTTGGCTGCTTCAATCTAATGTGAGTTTAAAGAGCCTTTGTTTAGCTTAGACTGGAAAGTTTTGTTCGATAGTATGTTTTAATATCGGCCACACCTCTTATGTTTATTTCTACTGTTATTATAACTATGGAGAACTTTAATTATTGACACTTATATTAGGCTTGATATTAATCTGTTAGATACAAAGTAACAAAATTATGAGAAATTGCAAATGATTGGCTTCGCTTCCTCATTGAATGGAATTGTAGATCCATATGTAAAGCTTTCCTTTTGAATGTTAAATAATTAAATAATGGAATTCAATATTTTTTTCTGTTTTTGTTGCAGCCTTAGTAACGATTCGGATATTTATTCAAAAATACGCTGAATGCATCGGCGACAAATACGAAGCAATATTCGCACATAATGACAGCAACGAAGACAACATGCAACAATGTCTTGTTGTCAAATAATAATAAGATATTAGTGGCGGCCATAATAATATCGATAGCAGCAGATAGGTAAGACTATCTTATATTATGCACCAACACTGTTGCTATATCCGGCAATCAACAACAATATAATTGATTTGCAACATGAATCAAATAATGTTCAAAGCAATTATAAACAAAGCAAGCGTAAAACAAACAATATGCCAGGGGCAACAATCAATAAACCAATAACTACACTACACACGATAACAGTAGCTGCTACTGCCGCAATGTTAGCAACATCTTTAGCAGAGATCGACGGTTACAAGCAGTTGGAAAGAGCTACAATTTGATTACAATACACGGAAGCGAACAACATTGTTTCGCTCAAAGCACACAACACATGCCCACGACAATGATGACGACTTGGGAATAACTGTAATCGAACATAAGAACTGCTCGACAAACGAGTTCCACACATTGGGATTAAGTAAGAGACATTTAGGGCAGAGATATTGTGCTGTGGTCGTCTCAGTTAATGCTCAACAGAGAGCCAAGTTAGTGAATTGTTAATAAAAAAAATTACTCATTAAAATTCACTTGTGTTTTTTTTCTTTTTATGTTCTCGGTGTACACAGCTGTACGGCAGCGACAAAGATGATAAGCACGTAGATAATCGCGTTACCGACCATTATCATTGGATTTGATATCTCAATTATCGTATAGCCGAGAGGATAAGAAGGTTCCAATCTCAGTGCGCTAGATCGCGCATATTCGCTATAATGTCATCGTTTCAAGTTTAGAGTTAGGAGAGTTCACTTCTTAGTACTTTAAGCTTAAAAATATTGCGAAAAACTGAAAGTTTGAACTTTGCTATGCTTTTGATCGACGATCGTCTTCATAATTGCGAGAAATTGAAGACTTTAAACTCAAGTGTGCTGCTTAATGCCACTAATGAATAAATAAATAAACATATATATATATATATACAACAATAATAAGATTACATTTTATTTGGTTTTCAAGTGTTTGAAAAAGATGAAAACATCGACCGCTTGACAGTTTGGAATCATTTGAAAAGGGCAGGCTACAAAAAGAAGCTAAAAACCACGGAGTAAATCGCGGGACTTTGCAATACAACCCATTAGGATTTTATGTAGAGAAAGATCAAAGTCGTCAAATTTAGCCGTTATGTACATTGATATTTTGCGTTACTTTATCATTCTCAGCAATAGGATTTCGCTGATCAAAGTACATGCAAGCACCTATTAAATTTATGACTAAATACGAGAAAAAACCAGATATAGTTAGTTAGATATCTTTAAATAACTGAACAAAAAAAAAAAAAAAACAAAATAGTTAAGAAAATTATTTTCGTTTATGTTCTCATTTCGGACGCAGCCGCCGAAAAATGCCATACACATATAATTTCAAATTGGATAGAGCGGGTTGTTATAAAAAAAGGCTAACTGTATTTAAAAAAAAAAAAAACATTTTAAATATAATTGAATATAGCTGTTATACCATACACGAATTTAAGCATGTGTGTTTAGTCCCGATGGAGGAAAATTCGGGCAAAAACGCTCAAAGTATCACCTGAGGATGGGAACATCTTTTGAGCTTGAAATCCTTTAGCAAAAATTCTTCATTTTTAATATTTTATGGCGAAATTTAGTACAAAGTAATATATCGCTATATAATTGTACATAAGTTAATTGAATGAGTTTACTTTTCGGTTGTAACTTTGTATAAGGATTTCCAACAACAGTAAGTTTTTCAATGTTATGGTAAAGATAGATAGTTAACGAATTTTAGTGGAGAAAGTGATGCAAGGCCTTTCGATAATTCCATGTAAGTATCGCATTTATCATTCGAGTTTATTGTTCATTGTCATGGATACATGAAATATGGATACATCAAATTTCTCGAATTCCGCCGCGTAAAGCCACAAAAGCTGATGATGTAATATATCCGCACATACATTATATATTCTATACTTTAATAAAAAAATTGTCTATATCTCGACGCATCGCATACGTTAAAGACTACTACGGTTAGCGTATCGACATGAAAAGAAATTCAATAAAAAGTAGCAAGAAAGTTATATTCAGTTGTAAGCAAATCTTGGATACGCATTACCTAACAAAGACGAAAAATAGTAAATAACAAAATTTCCATGTTTCCATATAACCTTGGAATTTTGAAGAGCTCTGGGCGCTGTAAGGCTTTTCATAAAAAAAAAAAAAAAAAAAAAAAAAACTATTATAATGTACTATAATATAGCAGGGGCGGGGCCAACTCTTTTCATTTAATACATTCAAATTTTTTAGAGCCATTTGCTGTAGTTTGCGAGTAATGAACAAATTCTTTGCTCCTTTTAAAAAGCAGAGGTGTTCTCAGCTTACATAATACTGTACGCATATCCTTCTACTGATTTAGCCCGCTTTTAATCGACTATCTTGTGTGCGGATAGGAGAATATTTACAACAGATTTTACACAGACGGACATATGCTTAAGTCGATTCAGAATTTGATGCTGATCAAAAGTATATATACTTTATGGATTCCATCCAGGTATGTCAAATGTTTCGACAAAACGAATATACTCCTTACACTTCAGCGATGCAGAAGTTATCTAAGCGTTCAGATTTGTGAACCTCCTCAATCCGACAGCAAAGCGTAATGTCTATGTTAGCGTATTGGAAAATCGAGCGCACGGTTGTCATAATTCATAATAGATAGATCAAGTAAAACCGCAAAAAAAAAACATTCAAAAAAAGAAATGACTAAGAAAATGATATCCATTGCAAGGCGGATGTCCTCTTTAAACTTCATTAGATAGTTAGCATGGCAGAGCATCAATATGAATTATTTTTCAGCGAATTTAGAAAGGGCCGTAGAATAAACAACAGTTGGAGGCAACGTCTAAGCTGGTATTTGCTCTAGTCATTAATGATTGCTTTTGAAAAGAAAATTTCCATAGTTGCAATTTTTCAGATTTTTATACGTACATATGTCTGTCCACCTTCAAATCTTTGAGATTTTTCAATTTACTAACAATTGACGAATTATATCGTAGCAATGTTTTATGCATTGTCGGCAGTACCTACACTGTGTGCCTGTTTCAGGAGGACCATCGCCAATCATTGTAAGTCCCTAGGTGTGTATGCTTTATCGTTAAACTCTTAAAACGGTAAATTTTAATACTATGATGACAAACTCTTTGTTCGAATTCGGTAGAGTGAGACTCAATATGTCATCATATTTGCATTGAAAGATTGGACAAACTGTTGAATGATACGTACGCTTAGATAAACTAAAAGGTAGATAGCAATTTATAGTTGTATCAGATTTATATTAACAAAGTTAACATCTAAAAGTCTCCCATGATTAGACTGAACAAAATTCCGATCGTATATTCCATTGAAAAACGCAACGACTTTTTCACATGTTGAAATGGCGACCATACAGTCTGAATGGACACTAAGACACCAAGTGACTTGCGGTAAATTGGAATACGCCAACGCTACGATTATATTAGTAGGTCTTGAGGCCCCAGTAACGGCATACATAAGCGATGTATGTAGGAATAAGTCAAACATAAATTTCTATTGGCGAGTGTCAATAAATTCAACGTCAGGAGGAGTTGGGAATTCAAATGAATATGACGGAAAAACATCTTCGTATGGCTATTGAAATCTCCAAAAACCTGAAATCTGTTGGCAAAAAGTTCTGAAGAGTGCAGATCAGGCTTAAGACATTGGTTTCATTGAAAACCAACAAGACCCGATCGATTTTATGATGAAAATCGATTCAGAAGAGAAATTTGATATATAATATGTACCACCCTGGTTCAATTGTTAGATCTCTTCCTAAATAAGTTTTCTCGTAAAAAGTACGCCTTTATAGGACGATTAGCTCCAATTTTTTGTATTCACATATTAACAGCATTAACATTTGAATTTACGTTAAACTTTTATTTAATGTTAGTTTACATAAAGCACAACCTAATGATATTATTGGTGTATGTAAAAATAGCAGAATACATTTTCATAGAGGTACAGATGTGGAGCGAGAAAAGCACAAATTAATGATAGTTAAGTGAAGGTATGAAAATTGATAAATTAAAAAATTTACGAAATAAATCCATTGCACAGGATTAACTTTACTTGAAAAGAGTAATAGGTTTTAATAAACGCATGGCCTTATCTATTATTGTGTGCGTTAGTTTATTAATAACAGAAATTTATTCTCTCATTTTTCTGCACGCTGCTATAGTTAACTGCAAATGACCCGCTCACTTTGTCTGCTAAGGCTCGAAATGAAAATTCACTGTCATTACCAACGTTCATAAACACCGGTAATAATGTACAAAGTCATGGTCATGGTAATATCAAATTTGATGTGGCAAAGTGTATATGTGTGACAATCCTGTGTTGAAAATCCTCGAAATGTGCTTCGACAAGGTTGCTATAATTTCAAGAGCAAAGCGATAAGGTAACATTTTCAAGGATTTAAAAGGACTTCATGTTTATGAAGTAAATGTAAAAAATAAACAAAATTTAAGTTATTTGCAAGTTTAAGGCAAAAATAACGTATTTCGCTTAAAAAAGATTGAAGAAGTATTGGCTGGCAATGTGTAATATTAAGTATGCCTTACACCGCTTGTGGTACAGGGCGTATTAAGTTTGTGCAGGATGGTGTTACGCTTAGAACGACTTAAAACAGAATCACATTTCATGATACTAATCAAATTCATTTCATTTTCTAAATAGATTTGAGCTTGTCTCACTGTCCATCTGATGGATGGTCACATATTTTTTGTCTGCAATCCATAGGCTGTAACTTTTGAAAAATATTATTGAAATTTGGTACATTAGCGGGGTTTTCGCAACACTATTGAAAGTGGATTGAATCAGATCACTTTTATTATCACTCTCGATATAATGCCCCATTTTGAAAAAGTCGTTATGTGAAAAAAATATGCAGCTTGCAAAATTGCTCGAAAAACGATCGCTGAACAATAATATATCACTATATGCTTGGAGTGAAAAATTTGGATCGGATGGGCAAGTTTTTGAATCTCTTCGGGCAAAAACTTTCTCTCAAAAAATAACACTTTGTATGGCAAAGAGATATAATTTTGACCGTTTTATGATGAGAATTGATTCGTAACAGTCGCTGTAAATAGACATAAATTGCATGAAATTAGGACCACATAGGTTTTCTAGATGGTTTCTTTTTTTTTCCTGATGTCACCAATCACTCAGGGGATGTCTTCTATTTACGGTAACACGGCAAAAAGAAGTGAGAAAATTGAAAGGGATAGGAAGGAGGCGGTTGAGGAGCACCTACTATAACTACGACCGAAATAGACTCGGCCTCACTCGAGTTTTGCCTAGTCCCGCTACTAGCTTGGTAGTCGCGATTCTTACATCATTCAAAATTTTTTGACTACGCCAATTGCAATATCAGTTATAATATATATAC
>NW_024004427.1:0-5454 GCF_014805625.2 Glossina fuscipes | reverse complement strand
GACGATTGGCAAGGAGAAAAGAACAAGACGTATAAGTAAATCCTAACCGAAACGTCATCACAAATTCAGCATTACAAAACTTTAATCGAAAGCAGCAGAACGCAATCTTCAACAAAGTATGGCCCTTTTTTTGTATGCTCTTGTTTATAAAGCGTCAGTTAATGCACACTTCTTTTATTAATCTAACATTATTTACCAACTCCGAAAGTTTTTTTATATTATTGTTGTGAAAAAGCCATATATAATAATTGAGTTTTCATGAAAATTAGCCGATTTTCTAAGAAAAAAAATTCTGAAGAAAATGAAAAAACCAGTACAAATTCATGGTGCGTGACGTGTGTCATGCAGCTGGCGACTGTCGAAAAGGTTAACAACAATTGATAAAAATTTAGAGAAAAAACGGATTAACGGAAAAAATTTCGACCGCTTGTCTGTTTCCGTAAAGATTTCTGTGCGGGTATTTGTTGAGTCTAAACGTGGAGTGTGTGTTAGATAAAAAATGAAACCTCCGTATTCCTGCCAAACTACCTAGCTGAAAATGAGAAGCGCGTTTATTCTTTACAAACTACAATCCTCTGACCATTTACCTACATTAATAATTGACTAGCTGATTAAAAACATTATTTCCTGTTACGGATGTTTAAAAAAAAAATTTCCTGATTCCGAAAACCCATAACAATATTGAGCAGAAAACGAAAGGACAAACGCTTGAATTAAATAGAATAAAAACTTTGGAGATGGAACATCAACAAGCTTTCGGATTTGTAACCAACAAGTTTGGTTAGGAACGGCAATAGTAAAATTAGGGTGGAAAGCAATAACATGGCTAGTGTAGATAATAACTGTATTTAAGCGATGTAAAAACGGTTATAATTGATGGTCCTAACGGCTTCTTATGAATTGCAAACGTACCTCTAACTCAGCTTAATATATCGATTGCTAAATAGAATGCTGACAATCATACTAAAAAACTAAATGTTTTTAAGCATGATAGGTTTACTACTACAAAATGCTTTATTCAACAATAGCTATTGATGTAATTACATCAAATTCTGTTTCATCAAATAGAGAGAGTGTGACCCAGTGTTGGCACTTTGTTAATGTTCCTGCTTTCGAAGTATAGCGAAATAAGTTCGACTATAGCCTCGCCCGTTGTTGACAATAGCATTAATTAGTCCATTATCTTTAGTTCCATGATCTCCTTCAATGTGTTGAACAGCATTTATTTCAAAAGAGTTGCAAAGTACTTTACGATAATTGTAGTTTTTTTTACAATAAACTTTTTATGAAAATTGTTTGGGGACTAGTAAATTTATAAAGTAATTTAGGATTAATAAAAGGCGGGGATTTTATTATTTGAAAGCATCTTCAGTAACGTTGTCGGCATGAATCTATGACCTCCAGTAAAGTAGGCGAAATGGTCCAGAGCCCCTTATCATATATTGTTTGAAAAGTTTGTGTTTTCTATTTTTATAGTACTTAATTATATTGTTTAATCACAGCGGGCAGAACTTCGTAGGAAAGATTGTGTTACCAAAACAGATGCAGAAATGGATAGGTTTAATGCATCAAATAACGAGGACATTAGGGTTTCCATATTCTCGACAGAAAAATCGAGCGTAACGTGTAAGAGATGAGATTCAACCAATAAATTATTGGCATAATAAAATTATATCGTATATTTGAAGCAGCGGAATTTGACATGTTAGAATAATTCCACGCGATATCCTGCCTGTAATGAATGGATATACAAATTGCTGAATGCTACGGATCCTTAAGTAAACTAATAGGTGGACAGCAACTTATAGCTATTTTCAGCAAATCTACTTTCAAATTTTCCAGACAATGTTATGATTTCCTTCCTGATTTGCTAAAAACACATTATTGCGGCACATTTCCTGTGGTGGTGTCGCTCGCATGTCCAGCAAGTAGTGAAGCGATCACATTCTGAGCCAGTTTTGATACGGCAGAGTGTAAATAAATATTGTGGGCTAGAGGAAGCCAAGCATTTAGTGATTGCTTAAAATAACACACAAAATATGCACGATTAAAGCAGTGTAACTGAGATAGCTGCGATATGTTTAGTAAATTTTAAGCAAAAACAAACTAGCAACAGAGATGTTTAGACACCCCCACAGCAACAACTGAAGAAAGATAAAACACAAAAAATGAGAAAATAATGAAATTAAAAGCGTAATGCAGAACAAACGGTCTCCCAACTTACAATTTCAACCAAAATTTCTAGCTTGGGAGATCATTCAAATTATTTAAAAATAGACCTTAATAACAACAACCTTTGACAATACGGTATTCCAAGTGAATGGCTCAACGCTAAGCGCTAAGACTGCCACTGCAATATTTGCATGTTTACAACAGTCACTATCAAATAATGATACGTTTTCTCCGCAAACAATGTTTATAACATCTATATTCACAAATTTTTGCTCTTAATTACTAAAATTTTAATAATTAAAATTCATAAAAAATGATTGTATTTCCCTAAAGTTAACACGACAAAATGTAATGCAGCATACTTTATTTTGTTCTTGCAAATTAAATGTGTGGGGTTATTGGCTAAGGGAATTTCTTGGATTCAGTTGTTAGGTTAATTATATTATATATTTTCATAATCAAGCGCAAAACTATTTAAGCAACGTCTGTATGGATCATTTGGCGACTAGTAGTAAGCGATAGCGGTGGCTAGATACTTTATTTTGCAGTGATTAGACAACTACACACCAGCCTAAAGCACGCACCTGCAAGATATGGCTATGAATCTAAACCAAAACAAGCCAAATTAGTCTACAAAAAAACCAGAGGAGAATACGCACGATACCTCCAAGTGCTGACCGCAAAAAAGAAAATCTTATCAACAGTTCGATAATATAGTTCAATAGTTCGATGGATGTAAATTAAAGTACACCTTAACTATCAACTAATCAAAATAATTTTGTCTTTATTTTGGCTTTATTACCAATTAAAACAAAAAAATTGAAAAATTTAAAAGATTTATGATCATGACAATAAAAAGACAACCACAACGCGTGCGCAATGTTTCCAGTTCATTATGACTACTATTATATAACTGATTACGCCTGTTGTAGAATGAAAACAAAGTTATTTGCATACAGAAAAGCGCTTCCTAATTACCTGCAACTCTGACTTAGGTTGCTTTTTATCAAATCCGGGCGTGGATGTTCCTCCAAATAATTTTTTGTGGATAGAACCATTGACTTAGATTTCCATTTTAATCTTTGATACACCTGAAAAAGAGCATGTTGTAGCTGCTAAGTATTCTTACTCGTTGTTAAGTTGCACGTTTTATGGGTGCAATATGTAATTGAAATTTTAGTTTTGATTTGTGAGTACAACCTCCAATTAACACTCATGTTAGTGTTTTTGTGCTATAGTTTTTAATATGTAACACATTTTTTTTCGAAGATTTTCTACAATAAGTTTTTCTTTACATATCGTCAAAAGTCGTCGTTCCCAATATATGAAGTTATCATTTGCACTTACCATTCTGAATAATTTAAAAAAATTTGCTTAAAAATATTATATTCCTGTTTTCAATTAACTTTTCAAGTTATATATTCTAGATAGCAAGTTAAGCTTGTTTTCATAAATTATTCAATTTTATTTTTCCTTATACGTAAAAAAATTACATACACACGTCGGAAAAAAGTATAATTCAGCCTTTGGTATTTTTATTTTAAAATACGTGTACACAGCAAAACAAACAAGTAGCTTGAAGTAACATTTTAGTGTAGGAGATGGCGGGAGTTGTTGATGCCGATGCTGTGATATGGTTTTTACTGGCGCTGGTAATACTGTGGTGAGACGTATTGTTGTTGTTGATGATGATGGTGGTGATGATGATGAGCATGATGATGTTGGTGACGTTGAACCCGAAAACGATGGAGCATTACGTAATGCTTTTTGCTGAAGCCTTACTGAAAATTGCAGTATTTTTCCGTTGTACCACTTCTAAACGTCGCTGACTGCTCATGCCTTTGAATTTTCGGCAACAGCGCAACGAATGGGAAAGCCGATACAGCTTACACAAGCTTGAATTGTTAGTATTATTATTATTATTATTATTATTATATGTTTAAAGCACGGGATCAACCGTCTCATTTGGCGGCAGAATAATAATGTTTGACAACATTCATTCGGCACAGTGAGCCCGTTTCCTTGACGTATCTATTAAGATGAAAAAAAAAGGTTAATGTGAAATGATATTTGACGTCGATAACGAGACTAATTTCGTGATTCGTCTTCAACACAAAGTTTATCCTTGTCACCATCATAATGAGTTCGCAATAAGCATCCATTGACCTAACTGAATCGTGGATTGCATATGCCCAACGTTTCGCGGTTAGTGAGATGACATCGGCAGAATCGCCACTCAGTGGTTTAGCATCCAAATATACTTCTATCTTAAGTAACATTGCTGAAAATTCATCAAATCTGAATTTTTGAGCGAGAGATATATTCCTCAGAGGAGTTTTAATACTTTTTACCGCAGCTTCTCATAGGCCACTCCTATGCACCCCCGCAAAAGTTGTACCGTTATCCGCATAAAGAAAAAGAGAAAGCTTCGGGATGAATCCCATTTGTGACCATGCACACAAATATCAAAACATTTTATGATTCCGTAGCGCAGTCCTACGGACTAGCAAGCTTAACCCTGTATTGATAAACGGACGAAATAGCGATATTCTTTTGGATGGTAAAGTCACCGTAATTTATCGGCTCCTTGCCTTCTTATGTAATACACATACGTTTTAATTTGGGATAACCATCTTAACTAAATTCTTTAGTTTTTGTAGCCAAAATTCAGATCCAGTGAAACACATCATAAGAGAGATATACCTGCGTAGAAGGCAAATAAAAAACTTGTCTAATTAGAAGTATCTGGAAAAAGTTTAGGAAAACGTTTATTATATGTCAGAGAATTGGATTGAACTAACCGGCAGAATTAAAAACAGTCTTTTAAGGCAGCTTTTGTTTTTGAGATGACAAATGAAATTCCAAAAATAGAATCGCAGCAGGTATTATATATTTGCTATCAACTCTTACATTTCTCCATTCCAGCATGGCTTTTTGAAAGGAAAATCAATTGTTACGAATATCATAGTGTTTACTTACCATGTTTTCAAGGCGTTCTCTAGCGGTTCTCGCGCGGATGTTATATATACTGATTTTAGTAAAGCGTTTGGTTTAGCTAGCCGTAACTTATTGATCTTTAGACTCCAAGCCTATGGCTTCCCTTCGTACTTAGTGAAATGAATAACCACCTATCTGCGCAACAAATTGTTCAGGGTTCTGTTTAACTTCATCAACTCGGATGAATTTCGCGTAACGTCTGGCGTCCTTCAAAGCAGCTTCTTAGTATCCCTTTCATTTAGTTTATAATGGACCGATCTCCACTCAGCGATTAAATCTAGCCAG
>NW_024004426.1:0-2109 GCF_014805625.2 Glossina fuscipes | reverse complement strand
TCGCAATCGTATTAGATTCAAATTACATGGTGCTCGTTAAATTTTATGAAATTAAATCAAAAAAATGGCGGTAAGCTTTGTTTCTTCAATACTAGGTATTTCATTGATTCCCACGGGGTGGAAGACTAGGTGGTCGTGCATCGACTTAGGAACTCTACTCGACCAAAGATTATGTTTGAAGTTGGACATTGAACTTTCTTTAAGTAAAGTTAGGTTCGTGCTGTGTCATTAAGAGCGTAACGGTCCTTGCATTACAAAAAGGGTATATACGTGCTTAGTTAGACCAATACTTGAGTATGCCTCGGTTATATGGTCTCCGTCCTATAGGTGCTATATAGATTCAATTGAATCACTTTAAAAGCAATTCTTGCTGTTTGCTCTGAGGGATTTGGGTTGGGACCCGATTGCCTCTCTTCCATCCTATAAAAATTGGTTGCTTCTGCTGTCCTTACCGTCTCTTGAGAATCGTAGGTTTGTTCTTAGCGTTTCCTTTGTAATCAAAGTAATAAATGGTACTATCGATTTGTCCGCATTACTTCTTGCGATAAGCTTAAATGTCGATTTTCGATTTCGAAATGTCGATGAACGATTTTCTTTAGAGACTTTATTTTCACTTTATTTCCACTAAGCTTAGTCAATGCAAATATAATTATGAGCTGTTCAACCCGTTTCG
The DNA here is from genome assembly GCF_014805625.2 of Glossina fuscipes. Lineage (NCBI taxonomy): Eukaryota > Metazoa > Arthropoda > Insecta > Diptera > Glossinidae > Glossina > Glossina fuscipes. The sequence goes on along the minus strand of NW_024004426.1, from coordinate 1,436 downwards.
AGTTGCTTGCAGAAACCTAAGTGATGTCTATCACTTAATCTCAATATCGGATTCTTTAAAGTCTATCAAAGAAACTATGCTTAATACGCGATATGCGTATCTAAACTAACTTGTAATCTTAAGATCTCACTATGACTTGAAAATGAACTGTTTTTGTTTATTGTTATCGGCTGCCAGGCTTTACGTCTTTGCAATGGCTTAGGGGTTTATGCATCTTGATTCTGTACTGGTTTGTGGATGGGCCTCTGTGCTAGTTGTGTGCATGCTTTTTTTCTTTCTTATTTATTTATACATGAATTAATATTTAATTGTTATTTTATTTTCTGTACTTCTGCTTACATATGTTATACTACTTTTTAATAATAATTAGTATAAGATTTACTTATAAGAGTCAATTGAATTCGGGTGTTAATTTATTTTAGCTGAGTTTCATGTGTAAATAAATAAATAAATAAATTCTTCTAAAATAAAAATGTAACCAAGAATTTGGATTTTGTTTGTGATCCTAAAATCGATCGTTGCACTTTTCCTTTTTGGCCTACGGTAAATGCAATATAAAAGCGCTCTGTATCATCTACTACATCTTGTTTTTATGAACCCCTTGGTCGACCAACAAGCTTTTAGATTTGTATGTGTATACTTATTTATATTATGAATTTCTATTTTCCTTATTTCTTATAAAAAGACAACAGTGGACAGTATTGTCAAAACTTGCCTTTTGTAATCGGAGTTAAGAATAGCATAGATAAGTTTTTTCTTTTGTTCCGCGCTTGGCCCTGGCTTTTATCGGCTATGTGTCTTAGAGAAAAAAAAATTAGGGCAAATATTAAGTATTATTTTTAAAATCTTGAGATTCTAAAAGAATTCTATAGTGAAACGTTTCATCAAACCTCGAATGATTTGTAAAAAATTTAGAGTTTATAAACATCTTTAATGCTCGTAATATAAGTATAAAACCTGTTGCATATCGAATGAAAGAACATACATGGTTGCGAAATAACATGGTCGTTGTTGCTATCATTTTGTGGATTAGTAAAAATAGTGATGGTTATTCGTATCCATTACAAAGAAAAAGAAGGGGAAGACAATAAAGTTCATTCAACAGATCGGCCTTCACCTATAAATTGGGTTCGCATTAAATTACAAAATAATTAAAAACATTTTTGAATGCAATTGCGGAAAAGGCAGCGTAAAGTTGCTAACAATTAAAATGAATTAAATTTAAAAAAGAAATTTTGTAAAAGAATTGTTGTAATTTATTGCGCTGTAAGCGCAAAGATTGTAAAAGTGAACAATAAACTAACAAATATCTGACACATCATTTATGGACATATTTAGCATGGGCATCGCATCATGACTACAAAACTATATGTAAGTAAGCAGTTTTATGACGATTGGCAAGGAGAAAAGAACAAGACGTATAAGTAAATCCTAAC
>NW_024004425.1:0-8153 GCF_014805625.2 Glossina fuscipes | reverse complement strand
TTTCTGATCCAATAAACTTTATCAACTATTTTGAAACCTAACTTCTCGAACATGGAACGTGAGGCTACATTAGCAAACACTACTGGAGCGGTAACATCGAGGCCCTTCTTAGCTAGCAATTTGGACATATAACGTACAACCAGTTGAGCAAGGCCTTGACGCTTACGGGAATCAATTACTTGCAACAAGCCCAGGCTACCCAAAGGTAATCTGAAATAATAGAGAATTCAGTACTGTTTCAAATTTGTTACATAACTTACATTAAACACCACGCTATTAAATTATTGCCTTCATCGAAGACTCCCACGCTGTCATTGTATTGTATTAAAAGTTTAACAAAGTCCGCAGAGCCTGGACCACGATGAGGCCAAACACTATTAACCTGATCAACATGACATTCTTGCAACCTTTGGAGTCTCAAATGACTCGGTGGTCTGGAAAAATTATATTGGAAAATTCGTTCTCCTTAAGTAAATTTTTGTCTATAGAGCTAATACCGTTTTTATGTGTTCGGTTTTTATGCGATGTAAAATAAATCGAACAAAAGTATATCGCATAAAAACAAACCGCACAAAAACAGGAGAACTCAAGGGTTTTCCCTTTCACTTACTCAACTTTAAATGCCAAAGCTTCATTTATTGGTAAGTGATACCAAAAGGTACCCTCCGGTCTGAATTCTTCCTCCAATAGACCGCATGATAAAAAATGTTGTTTTACCGTTAAAGTGCAACGTTCTTGACAGCCCGACACCCAATACTCTTGTGTATTATCCAAGCAATTTAAAGCCTCTAATAAACGTTGAAAGTTATCACTTAATGTATTGCAATAAAATCCATTAGAAAACTATAAAAGGAGGAAAGAATGTAAAAATTAAACAAAGATTAAATTAAATTTTATGGATTTTCTCTTACCTTGGCGATGAATGTTCCATCAGTTTCCCACTCATCGTTTAGAGCATATATTGCAACTTCAAAATTTTCAGTTTGTTTCACGCAATCGATTAAGGTTTGTAGTAAATTATAAGAACAAGAGTAAATTCTTTTGTTCGCATATAGATCACGTAGCTTTCCCCATTGCGAAGATGCGATTTCAATTAATTCATTTTTCATTATGGAATGTTTGAAGTGATTAGACGAACACAATTGTTTGTTTGACTCGCAAAGTCTAAAACGCCACCCGACACTGTTGAAAATTTTCCATGTAAAAGTTCTCTGAGTCGACCAAAAAGTCAAGTTAACGAGCGGCAGTCTCTTACACAAATAATGAGTAGAATTTCATTTTTCTCTTCGCTTATCTCTGTTTGCATTAATTAAGCACATGTTAATATGTGAATTGGGTTTTTTTTTTTGAGCTTGATCTGACGATAATAAAAGCATAGAAACTAAGATAAAACATCTTGTTCTACACAATCGACATACGTATATTCAAAAGGTCGGAGATGTAGGAAAATATAATAAAATCTATTCACGTCAATCCTGCATCCATATAAGATCTTCAAGAACATTTCATTAGCCCAAAAGGGGAGACCGCCAAGTTCGTTCCTTTGAAGTAATCTTGTGATATTTATAACACTGACCTTAAGTTTTTGGCATATTTTCCAGAAAATTGAATGACTCCGAGAGGTGACTTCTATATGCAATATATCAGAGAAAAAATCTCGGATGAGTTCCCCGCGACGTCTGGCGTACCTCAATGCAGCCACTGAGGAATCCTTTTATTTAATTTACACATTAATAATCTCCATTCGGCGTTTAAATCAAGCGCGATCTTAATGTACGCTGGCGATGCTAAACTGTTTTCTTCTCTCTCCTTGGGATCGCAGTTGTGTTAGCTTCACATTGACTTAAATAATTTGGTTACATGGTGTTTATTAAATTTTAAGAAATGAAATCTAAAAAAAATGCAAGAAGATTTCTTTCTTAAGAAAGAAGTCATTCAGAAGGAAGTCAGAGAATTTCATTGATACGCAACGGTTGGGAAAAGTAGATCCGTTCTTCGATCTAGGGGCTCTATTCGACCAAGGATTACATTTTAATTTGCACATTGAGCCCTCTTTAAGTAAAGCTAGGTCCGCGCTAGGTTTCATTAAGAGTTGGTCCAAAGTGCTGAAGGATCCTTATATTACAAAAAAGCTGTACATGTGTTTGGTTAGACCAATGTCCAAATCAAGAAAATTTGATGTTCGGTTCGTTCGGTGGGTTATTATTCATTTATTACCTATACTTTTTCGGTATAGGTGCATATTAAGTGCGGACGCACGCAACATCCCTTTGTTATATCATTCGATTCAGAACCACTTTTTGATTCGACTTAAGTACGTTTGTCCGTCTGTCCGTCTTTTATATTTGTTTTCAATATATTAGTCGGAATTTCTGAGGCATCTTGATGAAGTTTGTCGGCACGTTTTGGCCCGAGGATGATTGCTAGTGATAGGAATACTTTTTCGGCCACTTCTTACGTAACGTCTTATTTTGACAAATGCATTAGGCGAAGTGGTGTAATGCTTTTATTTATGTGCCGCGGACTTCTGTAACGCGTTTACACTTATTCTTGATTATCTTCCGTCTCTGCTTTCATATTTTTATGATGATAGAGCTCAAAAACAGTAAATCTAATGGTTACCATAATATTGCATCATGTTGACAAGTCATTTTTTTTCTTCATTCCTAATCCTTCCTTTCCTTTCGATTGATTTTCGCAACTTAGTTAGATTTTTCTTTCTTTAAGGTAGTTCTTCAGGGTTTCAATAATCTAGAGGTCATCTGTCCTTATGCTAATCTACAATACAAAGAAAATGAACATCATTTACCGACCAAATTTTTCTTGAAAGGAATTTTTTTGCCAACGGAGTTAGCATTATTACCCGCATATAATTCAGGATTTTGCAGAAAAACCGAAAACGAAGATGAATGCTTCTTCAATAGTGGACAATGGTGCAGGACTTGGGCCCCTAGCCCTACAAGGGTTTCCATGAAAAATAATCATTTATTCTAAAAATTATAAAAAAATGGATTTCCTTCAGGAATTTTCGTATAAAGCTTGGAAAAAAAATTTCAAAATATTGCTTAAACTAACCTCCGATTACGGTTTTTGCTTTTATCATTGCATGGATATTATTGGTATTATATGTCGTACCTAGTACTAGTATGTAAGTTTTTCAGAATTTTTAGGTTTTTCCTATTCGTGTGCAGGATACTGTACGCGCCAATTTGAGTTTTTCTGCTTTACAATTGTTGAGGAAGAAAACCTTTGCGGGAGAAGATTTACATACAAGTTACACTCCATTTCCTAATAGAACTGAAGAAAATCGTATTTGAATCTGATCAGCCATCAATATCAACCATGCCAAATATTTACAGCTCCTAAGCTTATGAACATTACCGACAACAACTTAAGGGATCAACACAATCAGTGCATTCGCATTTTGCGTCATATACATAAATGTCAAAAGATGATTTAATTGCATATGTTTATGCATATACACAGTTGAGCATGTAACTTGAATTGTATTACTGAAGTAAAAATCATATAAAAATCATGTTTTGATATTTGGATGCATGATGCACGACGCAAATTTATGCATTTGTCACATTTGGGAATTCAAGTAATATTGAGATAAAACAAGTAAGAAAATTAAATTCGGTCGGGAACGAATTTTTTATACCCATCACTGTTTATCCCAAAAAACCGACAAAAGAATTAAAAGAACAAAATTCTTATGATCTATAATATGGAGTGGGCGCAGTTGGTTTCTTCTATTTTCAAAATAAAAGTTTTTTTCTTATAGGCGTGGCCAATAGAAAAGTTTAGCTCATTTCCAAATTCTTTTGCAAATTTGTAGACGATGTCTTCATTTTCGCTAGCGCGAGAATCCGCGGTAAAGATTCTCGCGCTAGTTGGGCAGGTGGACAGGTGGACATACGAACGAATGGACATGCTTAAATGCATTTCACGTTTGAGACTAGCCTGTAATTTACATAAGTTATGAGGTTTTTGTAGTTTGTTTCTGGGCCTTATAAAGGTTTTTGTTACACCATAATATTGAGTAGGCGTGGTCAATTTTTCCCATTTTTGCACAAAAATTTGTACATTTATTTGCTACAGTTTATGGGTAATGAAAACCCAATTTTTCATTCGTTTTCAAAAACAGAGAGCTTCTCAGCTTACGTACTACTGTGGACGCGTGTATAGACCGGTTTGGTCTATTTTCAATAGCAATCAAAAGGCAAGCACTATCAACGTTTCTGCCGACCAAGAGAATATTTACAACATACATTGCATAGACGGACAGACGGACATGCTTAAACCGATTTAGAATTTTGTGCTGATCAGAAATATATATAGTTTATGGCATATCTGAAGTTTCTTTTTCGATATTGTAAACGTTTTGACAAAATGAATACAACCGAAATCATTCTTCGGTGATGGCTATAAAAAGAGCAAAAATTATTTCTTGCTGTATATCTCAATGTTAGAGTTACTGCCTGCCCCACAAAATTATACGCCATAGGGGGATACTCTTGTGTAAAATGCATTGTCAATACTTCACAAGTTTTGAGTCATTTCAGCTCGCGTTTATTTAGCGAAGCATTCTCAACACACGTTCCTGGTGAGCTAAACCTGATATATACATATGCATAGGAGTGTCTGCATTGTTGTTGTTTGCATTCCGCAAGAATCTTTGCTAACTAAGTAAGAACGCAATTATGTAAGGAAACTTAAATCTTTTTCCAATTATTTTTTAAAATTTTGAGTCAATTTGGCTTTTCTTTGTCGCTATTCCTTTACCACTTTTAAATGTTAAGTTCATGTGCTATTAATAAAATTTTTGTAGCGCCATCTGTGAGACACTGCTTATATTTAATGCTTCTAATTAAAAGAAGCTTTTTAAAGCTTAAAAGAAGAACTTACGCTTTGCAGATAAGTTGAAAGATTGTAACGTATATCACATCTATTAAAAATTTTAAATTCACTTTCGGTACGTCTTTCGATCGAGAAAGTTATATCATTTCTTTTCGAAAAATTTAGGTGAAGAACATAAAGTAGAAACCAAATAAACAAACGAGACGCCGAAAGGCGTATCAATGCGAGCACTTTTCAATAAATTCCCATTGTATAAGTACAGTTGTTTGTATTCAGTAAGCTCCGTGAAGGTAGAAAGTTTATAGTCGTAAAGGTAATAGCAAACCGTATCGTGAAAAGTTTTCGAAATAAAATATAAGACGTTCATACAATATTATGACTGGCAACAAAAGAATATAGATGTGAGGACAAGTTTAAATGTTAGGCAGACTAGACAAGCTTGTCAGTGGAAGTTCCCCAAAATATTTACTCAACCCTTCGGACTTGTTCGTAAGTTCAATTGAGTAACAAGCGGTAAAATGTTCATGTATTCATCATTCATGTTATATTTCTTTTCGAATCAAATTAAAAGAAGAGGTTTATTTTTATATACTAACGGATCTAAAAACAAAAGAGAATTTGAGTCCCAATTTGTAAATACCCAGAACTAGCTTGTGTGCGATATTCAGATTGCCTATGGTACCACATACCTTGCACATCGTACGCATTTCGTAGAAAATTTTCATTTCATAAAACATATAACTCAATACATCCGTAGGCCTACATATAGATGTCGCCACTGTTGACGTAGCCATATGATATTTCAATCGAGTAATGTCTCAAACTTTGAAGCTTAGCACTATCTAAAAATCATATGGATTTGCCATCTGTCATCTACCTGTCATCCTCCGAATTTATTAACTGATTTGTTTTATACGTACGTGTGTATAATTTTGTTACGGAACAATTTCTAATCCTAACAATGCTCTAAAATACTATCTCAAGGATTTTGGAAACATCGCTTATAGAAAATGGACGACACTGCTCGGGATTTAATAATTTCGACTTTAATCATGGACAAACTTATACTGTTAAGACGTGAAAAAAAATTCTTTTTTCTAACTCAAAACGATGTTCAACAAACAGTTAGGCATATGCCTATAAATCAGGTTGATGAAGACTATAGGATAGGCCCTTACGATAACTCGTACAACATGTCGGAAAAATGGTACTTGAGTACGTATAACAAGCTAAAGGAATCAGACGGAAAATATGCACCGACAAATTTGAAAAATTGTCTCGAACGCGTCTCAGAATGAATTTGTTGTCTTGCTCACATATTTGTTTTCAGCTAAATTGTAAACACGTCGACGTACTCACTTAAGGTTTGGCTTTATAGTCCAGTAGATTTTATTTCAAATCAAATCATTTAAAACTGTTCCACACCAGAACTTGTCTCTGTATGCCATTCTTGACTATTTAAGGGATCATTTAAGCCAGAAAACAAAAGCAAAAATGGACTTTTAAATAATAGCACTGTGTCAACTTCTTTGGAAAATGCGCAATTAAATTGTGTCGCAAAAATTCAACGATGACGCGTACATTCGTCATCCACAGATTTATTTTGGAATGAAAGGACTTGACAAAATATCGAAAATACTTTATTATGGCATATATACATTCACGATGATGAAATTTTATGAGGAAAGCCGACAAAGACTTGTTGTTGTACTTCTTTCATGACGCCTACACCCGTCATACACATTTAACTGGTCAAGAGTTTCAACTTGCTAAAGTCTACTTACAATCCAACCATATAACAGAATATATTTCACTAATTTTTGCAAATCGCTCAAGGCTCATATGCAAACAGCGCGGTGGCGTCAAGTTACTTGTCCGGCACCATAAAACGTATGAATGAATAAAACAAAAATCTGCTAAGAACAATGAAAATCTTATAGCTGTATTGCGAAAGTGTTGACAATGGCGTTTTTTTATTTTTATTTTTTTTTAAGAAAACTTGAAACTAGAGCTTAATAAAACAAATTGTCCTATTAAGGAACAACAGTATCCACATTCCTCTCTTATTACTCTCTGAAGAGAGCTTACAGTAAACACCAACCTATTAAGTTGTTCTTTTCATTGAAAGCTCTCATATTGTAATTATAAGGCACTAAAAGCTTATAAAAGTCCACAGAACCCATATTACAATGAGGCCAAACATGGTACAAATGAACAACATGACATTCCTCTAAACCACCTTTACATAAGCTGGCAGTACGATATAAAATCTAAGAAGAATCGTAAAATTCGAGAGTTACCCACCGAATTATTTTACTTGAAATACTCAAATTTCAAATGTTATGCTTTGAAACTGCCAACGTAACAGACATTTGAAAACATTGAAGGTTGTTATGGCCATTTGTCATAACAAAATATAAACGATTGCAACTTCGGCATACAATATCTTGATCTAATCTTCTCTGAGCAAGCGTTTACCTGTTACCTTTCCTCACTCCATCATAATTATTATATATCGTCTAGATATAAGTCTATATCTATAATATATAAGTAACATGCTCAACTTAAAATTCGACTATAGCCAAAATATATACAATAAGTGTCTGTATACTCGTGCCGTATGTGAGATCTGCTGTGTGTGCCTATAATCGTAAGGGCAACGACTTTCGCATGCCTTTAACGGCTGGACATGGTTCGCGATGTCAGTCTAGCATGGCAAGAAGAAAGCTAGGTTAGTCTGCTTCAAGCTTCCTCTAGCTGCACTTCCGATGTAGGCGGCTCTTCGACTGATTACACTTTACATTGATTGACGAATTCTCGCTCAACTGGCGTAAGCCAAAAGAGGTTACAAGTAAAGACGTAACCGTGGTGAGTGCAATACACAATAGACTAATGCGCATAGTTGACGAACCCAAAAGAGCATATTACTAATTTATATAGAAAAAAAAAAAATTAGAAAAAAATGACTCAACCCCTTTTCACAGATTTGTCGTTCAGTTTATAAATACACGAACAGCTCACGCTAATTTTAATGCTCATGACAGACGTGCCATAGCTGAATAAATCCCTTTAGTTACAGAAGATCATGCTTTATCGGTTGCTAATTTACTGGCAAATATTTCACAATGCTTAGTAGATATTATTAAACGAAACAACGCATTAAAAATAATTTATGCTATGCCATGTGCGACAAATTTCGTGCTTTATTTAAATTTCGCACATTTTATTTTACTTATTGCATAAGAATATTGTTTATTTAAGGTTAAGAATTTTTCGCGGGTTTTCTGATC
>NW_024004424.1:0-2565 GCF_014805625.2 Glossina fuscipes | reverse complement strand
CTATGTATTACGTCGCTTGATAGGACTCCGGTCTAGTTAGACGGAAATTCAAGCGTACTTATAATCCTACGTTATATTCACTGTTGATTTTTTTCCTTTTTAAAGTTAACCGATCCCTAAGAAATGAGATTCTATACTTTACTTAACTTGAAGCTAAGCAATGAAATGAAGAAGACCTGGATTTGGAATTGATATGGATCTCCGATCCCTAACAAATGAGACTCTATACTTTACTTAACTTGAAGCTAAGCAATGAAGTGAAAAATACCTTATGAATTTAATAATTTATACTAACCCCTTGTAACACCTTTCCGCTTGATTACAAATCTCTTATAATCCTTTTGGTCACACACAGCACGCAACAGTGTACTCTTGGTAAGACAACATTCTATTGGTTGATTGTAATAAAAATATTTTGACATGTTTGTTAAAAGGACAATTGTTGACGTGAGTGTTATTCATGTCCTGTTGGTTGTTATGTACATAGTAATTATTAAGAATTTCATAATAAATAAAAATTTATTTCTTAATTCCCATAACAAATATTAAAAAGAACGAAAGGGTTCACGAGTAACCGCTTTTTACATTTGCTCGCAGTCGTAGTCGTAGGGTAACCTTGTGACAAACACTAAAATCCATTATCTACGTAAACCTACGGTAATCCCTTAAAGAGAGCATTTCTTTCAAGACTTAATACATATTCTACAAATGTAATTTCCTTGTACTCATCATAAATGATAGACAGCTGTCATATCCCATTTAAAAAATATTGTATTACAAAATTCCTTCAGATTTTCTACCTCAGACTGTCATAAAGTTTGTACAAAAAGTTTAAATGTGAGATTTTTTTTGCAAAGAAATCCCGATTAATTCCCTTCAAGGAAGCAGAGAATTGTTGTTAAGCAGACGCACTTGAGAACGCTTGGTCAATACGGAATGCGTCTCGCGAAAATAATTATTAATATGAGAGCAAACTTGACCTCATTACATGGTCGTGGATAGCTGCATTTTATCTGAATCTTTCGTCTCGAGTCGTCTCGCCGACACATCGCTCAATCTTTACTTTTAGAACCGTAGCGAATTGATTGTCAAAGACTATGCTTGAAATGAATTTTGGCTCGAAAATATATATAAATTATTCTTAATCCTAATTCATTGTAATTCATTTAATTTAAAATTCGATAATTTGAAAAGGTAAAGGCTACAGCATTCCACTGCATATAAAATTTGCAAGGACTTTTATCTAAAATGCGATGTTATGCACGACGATTGATCATAAAAATGTTGCGACCCAATCGTGGCTAGGCTAAGCCATGTCATCGACATATCCCAAAAGTTGCTATCTGTTGTTTGCACGGAATTCAAGAAAATTGACTGACCACCAGAGCCCCACCGATCCTGACCTGAAATAAAAAATGGGTTCCTTTGACGACGTCGTATACATTTACCCAAAGTTAACGAGTTAAGAAAAATATGTCAAAATTTACAGAATACCTTATGATTACACTCGGATAATTTATGTTACACATTGCCATAAATATTCCGAATAGCAAAAAATAAAGACGCTATCAAAATATATCTAATAAGCCAAGATCAGATTCGTTTGCCATTCAAAGGTTTCAGTTTTCTATATAATACTTTTCAAAACTGAATGTGCGGACTGGTACCACTTTAACATCAGTCTTCTTATTTACCAATAGAATAGGTGGAGGGGATATAGGAGTTGGAGACGATTTCATAAATGACTCGAATTTATTGATAATGTACCATTGGCAGAGAATGTTCGCCTCAAAATTTTAAGGATCAAATACGTGGATTCCGCAAACCGGCCCGCAGTACAAAGACTGCTTTTTGCGAAAGATTAATCTAAGCCCGTGAATAACTCATCATCGATCAATCAACTCAGCTATCAAAATCAGAGTCCAGTCTAGATATAAATCGAATTTTATCGACGTTTCGCGACTACAAAAATCGTACATAACCTCAAACATTAATTAAGTTTTTTTTCGAATTTCGAATCCTTTAAGGATAGCCAACAAGCTTGATTCTCGTCACGAATGTAAACATTTTTATTGCTTGATTAAGCAAAGGGACAGCATATATTCATCTCAGTAACCTTAGTGATAGTTATAGGTATAGTTTTTGTCGCCTAATTAAGCTTACATTGCATACATAAAAATATTCGAAATTATGATTAAAGGTCAAGTTAATGACGAAATTGCTCAATCGAAAGAACTGGACACAATCTAAACTATCAATTTACAAAACGTACGTATGCAGTAAAATAAATAATTGCCATCCTCCGGTTACGCATTACTTCGGCCAATAATTAACCCTTTTCGTCGAAGGTGTGCACGCATTTTCAATAAACCACCAAACCGCCAATGAAAGAAACCCGTATCTTATTGAAAAGAAATATTTATAATCCACATATGGTCTCTTAAAAAATATCGATTCACCTCTATCGCAATTAGTTACACAGTTTAACGAACATACATAGGTAGGTGGGCCGAACATCTAATAACTGCAGTCCAAAGCAAATGTTTTTTCTTTTTTTTTTTTTTT
>NW_024004423.1:0-2210 GCF_014805625.2 Glossina fuscipes | reverse complement strand
TTCATTGATTTATCTGTCAAGTGAGGTGAAGTTTGAAATTAACTAACATTTTTCAAGATATTTTCAATATTAAAATCTTTTTGTTTAATTGCATTTTTAAACATATTCAGACACAATTCATTGATTTGTCTATCAAGTGAGGTGAAGTTTGAAAAATTGAAAAAAGAAATACAAAGGATATATGAAATTTATATTCTTGTTTCAATAGCGAGGGAAAGACAGAGAGTGACATTGAGAGAGAGCGGGGAGAAACGAAGAAAAAATGATTCCTGGTTTGGCAGAATTATATCAACGGACTAAAAGGGGCAGGCAAATATTGCGCGCTCTTGAGGCGCATCTTGATGCGAACGGAGTGCACGGCCTTGAAGAACATTTCAACATTATAGCAGTCTTTAAGGCTATAGCGTTGGAAATAGCCGAAATCAAGCAAGAAATGCAATACATGGGAATTGCCGAAGCAGAGCAAGAGAATTTTAACGAAAATTAAAGTCTCTTCTTCTTTTTTTCCCAATTTAAAGATTTATTAATTGTTTTTGAATTGATATGAAATCATTATTAAATTATATTCGCTTACACTGTTAAATGCCCTTTTCATGTATAATTGTTTTTATATCATTGGGGGATTGTTGATGATCGTTTCTATTAGTTTTGGCTAGCGGTTACTTAGCTTTTTTGTGAAACCGTCAAAAATTTGTGCAAAAAACTTGCTTTCTCAGCTAAGTTATAACCATATCTGAGTAATTCTTAAAGGAATTTTCGAGTAAAAATAATCTACATATCTTAAATCTGATGATTTTTTCGATTTACTGACTGATCATGCTACTCTAACTAGCGAGGCACGTTCACAACATATTCATCGAGATTTTGTTGTGAACTTTCAAATAATGCAATCACAATACGCGAAATTCTCTTGCAATCGTTTCACGCGGAAGGAAACAAGCGAAGCAGTTTACGGCCCTAAACACTTTGTACATTTGTTGTCTTACTGTTGTTGTTTTTATTTTATAAAACTCATAATTTTAATCATTCGCGAATTCTTAACTCGATCGATTGTGCTCATCATCGAGAAACCTGAGAAAGCTTGCAAGCTTCTGTCCGTAACAATGAACGGGAATACCGCGTTCAAATTTGGCAAAAACTTCTGGAAAACTCTTGCACGTGGATTACTAAAAACATCTTCGCTTTCGAACGCAACAAAGAAAGGGAGAAAGAGATTCTTTGCTAATAATCCAGTGAACTGCAATGAGTACGATGACACACAGGCTTTCAAGTATATACTATCGATGAGCTTCTAGTATCTAGTGTAGAAAAACTTAAAAAATCAGCCACGCCCGTTCAACCTTACAAAGTATCGAAGCATCGTCATATTTTCGCTTTTCGATAAAGACGTTAGGTATAAAAGATTTTGCCATTGCCGAATATAACTAAACTTATTCGTAAATTATGCGCTGATCGTTTTATCGTAATTTTGCGCGAGCTAACCCCACCACCTGGATAAAGAATTACTGCACTTAGGCTGTCATGCCATTAAAGTATGCACACATATTATAAGAGAATTTTTAGTTATTACAAACAGTATAATGAACTTACTTTACTTCCGTACCGGAGTTTGTATGCCTAGGCTTTTACTTTTATTAAATCGATTTAATTAAAATTCCTCTATATTTACGGTTATAATTACGGGTTGCGTGTACATGTAACCGCCCCGAGCTTGCACTAAGATAACTCATTACGTAAAACGTCCACAACTTAATGATGAAACAAAATTGTTCCCTAATCGCACAAATACTTTTCGTATAACGTATGCATACAATTGATGAAAGCAAATTACGGATGCAACGCACGAAAGGCGCAATTATATCCTAGACTTAGGTTCCTAGAATACAGTAAATGCTATCTGCATAGAAATTTTGCACATAGACATAAAAATAAGTGAATTATTGAACCCGGCGAAATAAAGAAAATGCGGCCAACAATTTATACAGGTTTCCCCCGATATTGAAAAGAATTTGACGAAGTGTGCAAAAAATGTAAAGCTTTTTATAAATCGTAATCGCGGATTAGTGGGCCAATCGGGAATAATTCTCATTTTGAGGTTTTGTGCTTGATATTAAATATCATTTCGCTTATTTTAGCTTTTTAGGGATTACAGGCAACCACGGGCTATGTATTACGTCGCTTGATAGGACTCCGGTCTAGTTAGACGGAAA
>NW_024004422.1:0-1249 GCF_014805625.2 Glossina fuscipes | reverse complement strand
AGTTTATGTGGTCGCTTAGTTCGGATCGTAAGCGGTTTGTTTCAGCGAATGACTCTAGTCCTTCCCTCACTGAGACTGCTGTATCACAAGTTTCGATTTTGTCCCACGTACTGTTTACTCTTTTCAGAAATCATCTTGATAATTGGGTTGGTTACGATTTCCTTCTTTTTTTTTTTTGCCTCTTCTGGCGACATCTTTCTGCTTTGTAGAGATTTGCATTCCTTCGAATACAATATTGGCGAGTGTTTAGCAATTGTTGAGTCCTGGTTGATAGATAATATGCTTTGCATTAACTTGAGTAAGATTAAAGCCTTATTCTTCAACGCTCCTTAGATCTCCTTGCTGTTAAGTCATTCAATCTCAACATAAAAATGTCTGGGTATTCCATTGATCTTGTAGATTTATATGCAATCTCTTGGGATAACTCTTGATAGCATACTTAACCTTGGCCCTTGCATTGGCTATGTCTCTACTGAAATTTCTCTTACCGAACCGGAACCTATACAACGTATAGGTTTAGCATACCGCTGCGCACTTACTCCTCATAACGCGTGTTAACTATTGTATTAAAGTCGTTTTTGTGTGCCCAAGCTATACCTTAGCTAGACTTCAAAGACCACACCTCCCTCCCCGATTATCAAATATTCAAATTACTTATCTGCCTTAACAAAATCATTCAAACTCGATCCCCAAGCGTTTTAATTGAGCGACTGCAGTTTTCTAAGTCGCAGAGAAACCCTTTCCCCTATTGATACTAAGCTTTTCTAGCTCATCAGCCGAATGATCTTTTACTGTCCCTATTGCTAGTATTGGATTGCGTTAGCACTGAGTCTGAAATCCTTCCAACATTGATCACATTGCTTAACTCATCATTTATGTTTTGTTGCTGATAGGAATTGATGATTACGGAGTTGATTTACGGAGCAGGACGGTTACATTTGCAATCGCATCTGGCTTTATAGTTACTTAATAAACAAATACGAATTTTTACAATTATAATATACTTCTGGACAAAATAAGAGAACAAAAGAAGAAAAAGTAAAAATGTAAACAAAACCTATCTGCCGTAAGAGGAACAAGAGTTCAACCAAGCTGCTGAATTTCTGATAATGACTTATGTATCTTGAAGGTCTACGTCTTTCGACGAAACAACCGCAAGTCTTTTAATGCATTAAGAACCGTTTACTCTCCATATCTGCCGTCCAGTGTATATGGTAGGGTATCCTTGTGGTCGCCAATGCAAGGTTTT
>NW_024004421.1:0-1249 GCF_014805625.2 Glossina fuscipes | reverse complement strand
AGTTTATGTGGTCGCTTAGTTCGGATCGTAAGCGGTTTGTTTCAGCGAATGACTCTAGTCCTTCCCTCACTGAGACTGCTGTATCACAAGTTTCGATTTTGTCCCACGTACTGTTTACTCTTTTCAGAAATCATCTTGATAATTGGGTTGGTTACGATTTCCTTCTTTTTTTTTTTTGCCTCTTCTGGCGACATCTTTCTGCTTTGTAGAGATTTGCATTCCTTCGAATACAATATTGGCGAGTGTTTAGCAATTGTTGAGTCCTGGTTGATAGATAATATGCTTTGCATTAACTTGAGTAAGATTAAAGCCTTATTCTTCAACGCTCCTTAGATCTCCTTGCTGTTAAGTCATTCAATCTCAACATAAAAATGTCTGGGTATTCCATTGATCTTGTAGATTTATATGCAATCTCTTGGGATAACTCTTGATAGCATACTTAACCTTGGCCCTTGCATTGGCTATGTCTCTACTGAAATTTCTCTTACCGAACCGGAACCTATACAACGTATAGGTTTAGCATACCGCTGCGCACTTACTCCTCATAACGCGTGTTAACTATTGTATTAAAGTCGTTTTTGTGTGCCCAAGCTATACCTTAGCTAGACTTCAAAGACCACACCTCCCTCCCCGATTATCAAATATTCAAATTACTTATCTGCCTTAGCAAAATCATTCAAACTCGATCCCCAAGCGTTTTAATTGAGCGACTGCAGTTTTCTAAGTCGCAGAGAAACCCTTTCCCCTATTGATACTAAGCTTTTCTAGCTCATCAGCCGAATGATCTTTTACTGTCCCTATTGCTAGTATTGGATTGCGTTAGCACTGAGTCTGAAATCCTTCCAACATTGATCACATTGCTTAACTCATCATTTATGTTTTGTTGCTGATAGGAATTGATGATTACGGAGTTGATTTACGGAGCAGGACGGTTACATTTGCAATCGCATCTGGCTTTATAGTTACTTAATAAACAAATACGAATTTTTACAATTATAATATACTTCTGGACAAAATAAGAGAACAAAAGAAGAAAATGTAAAAATGTAAACAAAACCTATCTGCCGTAAGAGGAACAAGAGTTCAACCAAACTGCTGAATTTCTGATAATGACTTATGTATCTTGAAGGTCTACGTCTTTCGACGAAACAACCGCAAGTCTTTTAATGCATTAAGAACCGTTTACTCTCCATATCTGCCGTCCAGTGTATATGGTAGGGTATCCTTGTGGTCGCCAATGCAAGGTTTT
>NW_024004420.1:0-1318 GCF_014805625.2 Glossina fuscipes | reverse complement strand
TCCTATTTTCAAAAAAAAAAAGAATATTCTCTTTCCATATATATTCAAAAGGTCGTTACATGCATATATCCGCAATAAGTGAATCCGATGTGGGCTATTCAATAGTGGGCAGTGGCTTACATTTGCTTATTCTTTATCAAAAAGCAACGTTTAATGGAGTTAATTAGTCGAGATCCTTTGCCCGTTCGCCCACTCAGGCGGATACTTATTTATTTAATTTACTTTTTTGTCCCTTTTTTGTTAGCTCAATTAAGAAAAAAAACATATATCACAATTCGAAGGTCCAAAGTTGTCGTTACCTTTTAAAAGGTTGCTTCGTATTTTTATCTTGTTGCACGTTCCGAATTTTCGATCATGTAAGCACGAAATGGATTTGTAATTTTTGTATTGGTAAGAACGCGTGCTAACAATTTCATTTAACTGGACCCATCTGTAGAAAAGGCAATCACACCCCTAATTCAATACGCATTTTCAATATACTTTTAATCTGTAGCTCTATCGCAATTTCGCAAACAAGCAAAGATTCAGGAAAATGCAAAGAAAAATGAAACGATCAGCTTAAGATTTCATAGTGATAAAGATTGGGAAATAGTTTATAAAGCTTTCTTCACAGTTTCGAATATTTCAGCTTGCGACGGTGGTGCTTACTATAGTTACTATACCCATCGCTAAAAAGCACACAAACAACAATCATCAAGTTGTTCTTAGAAAAGTTAAACTTGAAAGTCCATAGTTTGGAACAAGTGGAATGCGGATAATTTACACTAACAATATGCTAGAGAATACAAATGCATACTCAAAGCAACCGTGTAGACGCTGGTACTCATGCGTCTAATAGTAGATAGGCGAAGAGCCAGAACCAATTCAATTAATTTAATATCCCAGGTTAACTAGTCTTTTAAGTGCACAATTTGGAGCAAGTCGAACTTGGATAATTCACACTTTGCCTCAATTTAACCCATTGACGAATCAAAAGTTTTCTAACAATGTGCTACAAGAGAGTACAGATATATACTCAACTCAACCGTATCGTTGGCAACCACTACAACAATAGACGCCGGTACTCATGCGTCTAATAGTAGAAAGGCGAAGATACAAATCCAAATTTAATTAATTTAATATCCCAGGTTAACTAGGATTTTAAGCTGGCTCGTTAATGTAAAAAATTTGGACCGATTTGTTGCAATTGTTAGACGACCGCCATTTATAAGATAATTTAACTTGCTTATTTGCGGACAAAAGGTGTTTTCAAGATCAACAAATCTTCTTTAGCATCCTCCGATAAATACGAAACAGTTCAAAGCCGCTGGCTGGATTT
>NW_024004419.1:0-20177 GCF_014805625.2 Glossina fuscipes | reverse complement strand
CGGAGGAACTTTCCCCGACTTTTATTGAATTGCTCGCCATCCGACATGCTATTAAGGTTGTTATCTCTGATGATATCAAAAGGTTTGTTTTTTTCTGATAGCAAGTCAGCTCTACTTCTAATAAATAAAGGAGATGCAGAGAATACTAGTTTGATATTCATAAGATGTTGCATGAGTCTCAAGTAGATGATTGTCACCTTGTTTGGGTACTTGACCACTGCGGCTTTTTTTTAAATGTAAAAGCCGACTTTCTTGTAGGGAGAGCTCGTGTTGATGAAACAATTTTGTCCATCAAATACACTCTCAATGAATCAATTCGGGCAATTCGCAACCACATCCTTCAACAGCTCAACGACAGATTTAAAGAGGTCGCGCGTGTTAAATCCAATCGCCTTTTCTATAAATTAAATCCCACATTTCAATTCAAATCCTTTTCTGTATCGCCTTTTAACTCCTGGAAAATCAAAATTCTTTATAGACTCATGAGTGGTCACACTTATGATTAAGTTTATTTAAAAATAATTCGCACCATACTATGCAATGTTGTCGAGTCTGCTGAGCATCTAATCTTCAAATGTCACAGGCTTGATGGCATTAGAGATACCTTTAGTTTCTTCAGGTTGTGTGACTGTCTCCTCGATCTCTTTGCAGCAAAAAATGTGCGTCATCTCGGGGAACTAACTTGATTTATTAAAAAAGCGAATTTATCATGTAAGAGTTCTTTCTTCTGCTTCTTCCTTTATTTTTTCTGAGGTTCATTCATTTTCTATTACCACAGCATTCCTTTTTCGATTTCAGCCAAAGTTTGCAACACTGTTTTACTTTCAACACTCAACTGACAGATTTACACATACACACACAATCACACTTAACATACCGGCTACAGTTATTACGGCCGCTCTTGTTTTTGTCACGTTTCATACATATTTCTGATCAAAATTACGACATTTTATTATCTGGACATATAAGCCACAAATCTATTGGCTTAGTCCATCTCCAACCAACAATCCAAAAAAACAAATAAATGTTTTTGTTGTTAAACATCATTAAACAGGGGTACATTATTGTAAGCCTCAAGGCTGTTTGCAGTGCAATCTTCAACAATCTTCTTCTGCCGCAAAACAGAAACCATTTTTATTGCTAGCACGGAACTCACTTTCCATATACCATAAAATTCTTCTCGCGGTGAGGTACCGTGATAGGAGCTTGCATCTGCTAACTACAAATTACCGATTTTGCCACCGAACGATGTTATTCTAGATGAAAAGTCCTTCGCCGGCCGATTTATTCTGGAAGCTCTTAGTGAATTATATAGCTTCGCAAATTGTACAAACGGAGAGTTGAAAGAATTGAAAGAAGTGAGAAAAGATAAGATATTTCAAGTAATTTAAATACATGTTAGCTACGCATTCCGCTATCTCCAAACGCAAATGTAATTTAATTTAATGTAAGTAAGCTCATGAAAGTAGTCGATAGTTGCACTAATTTTCCGTAAGAAATTCATTTATTAGCAAATTTATAGCCTGAACTATTATCGTATAGTTTGCATAACAAACATATCCTAATAGCATTTAGAGTGTCTTTAATCAAATCATATTTGCCTTGACGATCATTTAAACTATCCTGCTTCTCTTTCATCATCTGCAGCGTATCTTGAGCAACGAGCATAATAATAAGCAATTTGAAGGATAGCCAGTAAAACTGGTGTGACAACGTCGATAAAGTCAACATAATCGCACATAAAAATCGAACATTTCAGAGCTGTGTAATCGTCTTCTACAAGTAAAGCAGTTTTGTGAAGTAATAACCAAGCATACGAACTGCGTTCCAAATATCCGGCAGATTGCAAGTACTGGGCTAAAAACATTAAATCATCCATCAACAATTTCCAATCGATTAAGGCTTCATCACAGCTTATGAATTCATCATCAAACGTTTTGTAAAATATCTCAAAGCGCTGGTAAGCCTCTATTGCCATTTGCATTAATTCCAATTCATTCTTCAAGCAGGCAGCTTTCAATACACTACGCTTAAGCAATTGCTCTAAATTCTCTTCCAACAAATCTTTAGAATGTAGCGAAAAAATGTTCCTATGAGATATTCTAAGAGTTCCAAGCGATTTCTAGTACGTTCGCTCAAGATATATATGATTTTTGTACGCGCTTCAAAGCATAACTGTACAATTTACTTAAACGCACTGTCATCGCTAAGTCATATTTAGTTGGAGTAGAGTCAATTAAAGATTGCATTAGAACTTCATTGGATAGGCAATATATCGCTATGTGTTGCATATCCAACCAATAAAAAGTCTTTTTCTCCTTGAATTGAGCAATGGCCTTAAGGGGCCATTACAATGTTGGTATGAAGCCAGTAACCATTTATCGCCTTGTTCACTGGACATATAAAAGAGATTGATCTGATTGATAATTAAATTTGAGTCCAAGCCCTGATCCAGCGCAACTAAAGAAGCAATGAAACACATTTGTAAGTCTCGGTTTGTTAGTGAAAGAAACACATTAGTAAAGCCGACAATTCAGAGGAAATTTTTTCCTTAATTCTTAAAAACGATTCGAAAAGGTACACACGTGGTGGCTTGTCTGTTGGTTTGTACATTTAATGGAATTTGTTTGACACGTGGAAGCAATACTTACACACCCTCGCATGTAGACGTAATGGAATCCATTGGATTTATTACGTTGAAGCCGTAGTTGACAATGTGCGACATATTCCGAAGAATTAAATCCAGAACTTTTGCGGACATGTTTTTCATGGCAAGACTGTCAGTTTTCTTCTAAGAATATGCTACGGACAGTGACACGTGATTGGAAAATGGCTTATCTGGTTCATCAAGAAGACAGTGAGAGTGCGGAAATCTTGTGGAAATTTGATTTTGAAACTTCCAAACTTAAAGCAAAAACATACGCTCTACGCTTTGAGACGAAAACATTTGGCGAAGGTAATGTAGAACTCCCAACACATCCTTGTTACAAAATTCCCAAAAGTCACGCATATCCAAAACTGTGCTTGTTATGAGATTTTTGCCAAATTATCGGATGGTAAAAGCGACGTTGCCTGGCAGCATACATAGATTTTTAGACAAAGCTCGAATTCTAAAGACTGCCCCATTCGATTTACAAGTAGAACTTTTATAATACCATTAAATATAAAAATGATAAAGTTGAGTGCAATATCACGGTTTGCGTATAACCGTATTATTCTATGATAAGGAAAAGAAAGAAAAAAAGTATTGTAGTTTAACATAAATCCTTCCAAATCTTATTTTATTCAATTTCAATTGAATTGGTTAACCAACTCAAACCATTGACGGATTGTTTCACTTAAAACTAAAGACAATTGATTAAGATCTCTTACGATGACATAATAAGGAAACGGGCAATAATCTAAATACGATTTTTATATTGATTTTTTTGTATAATAGAATAGAATAGTAAAATTGTATAAGTAATTTAGAATTATTTATAAATCTTTGTTTCTCCTTCGCTAAATATGTTGCGACCATCGCTTAATATTAGCAAAAGATTCTCAAAGATTCCATTACCTGAGCTCTTACAACATTCCTCCGCTATAATGACTCGTATAAAATCTAAAAGTTCAGCAGTTTTTGTTTTATCTTGTGAAAAGTTCAAATGCTTGACTAATTTTGCTCCATCGAGCTGTTCCGTATGATTCAGTAGGATTTGCGGCCTCTCTCCAAATGATAGAACACTTAAGCGTCCACTTTCTAATAAAGTTAACGCATGCGAAACTAAAGATATGGCTTCTAATGTCAACATTTTCGAGTGATGATGGATTGATTTGGAATCATTGATGGCGATAGTAATCTTATAATCACGTTGGGCGGGTTTAGTACGCCTTAACCAGATTTTATCTTTGCGAAACTGCGACGCTATGTACCGTATAATTTTCTTCATATTTATGAGACGCCCGGTGCGGTAATCGCCTTTCAAATGCTTACACTTTCTGGGCTCTAAGATTAGGCGTAATATGCTCGCAAAGATCGCGAGCGTGTTGAGCCATACGGTTCGAGATGGAGTGCCAATTTTCACAGTCCTCATTAATTGGTAAAATCTATGTAAATTGGTGGAAGTTAGTTATAGAAACATAGTCGCATAAAATCGCAGACTTTGTCTTACCGGTTTCGGTACGCTCGCTTCTTGTTGATACATATTTCTTATTTTCAATAATTCAGCTGTGGTCATATCTTCGCCATATGAACCACTCTCTTACAGCAGTTCTTCACTGAAAATTTTAAATTAAAAAATCCAAAGCGCATTAAAAAGTAACAAAAAAAAAGGAAAAGAGCTAGAACTACTGAGTGGGAGCAGATGATTTTTTCTATTTTCAGAATAAAGAAGTTTATCTCGTGTATGTGTGGTATTTTATGAGTAACAAACAGGACACAAGGAAAGAAGAGTAGTTCACACCTTGCACCTTGTTGCATATGCCGATTGTGTTTGCAAACGTTTGACCGGTTCGTGTTTGCAAATGTTTCATTGTTCCACAGATACTACATACATTGAGCAGACCAGAAGATGAACACACACCCATGCTTAAATGTATTCTGAACGTGACATCGACCAAGAATATAGATGCTTTGGCGGGTTTTTCAAGCTTGCTTCTGTGCGTTATAAAGATATTGAAGAAACTGAAGCTATAACTTCATTTTCGCAGCTAGGAGAATATTTACAAAGGGCATCACACAGATGAACGGATGGGGATGCTTAAATCGATTCAGGATTTGATGCTATATATACTTCTTGGAGTCTCTGAAGGTACTTCCTTGGTGTTGCAAGCGTTGTGGCAAACTAGCGCCAATATTCGGCGTTGGATATAGTCCGCGTGGGCATAAACATGTCCATCTGTTCGTGTGCCTAAGTGTGTCATATCTGCCTTTCTCGACCACTTGAGAGTCCTTCTTAGAGAATCTTCCATGGTGTCAGAGGTCGACTGCGTGCGGACTCGTCACCGTGT
Organism: Glossina fuscipes; assembly: GCF_014805625.2. NCBI lineage: Eukaryota > Metazoa > Arthropoda > Insecta > Diptera > Glossinidae > Glossina > Glossina fuscipes. The sequence continues at coordinate 15,185 of NW_024004419.1, read as the reverse complement.
AATCAACTATAAGGGAGTTCCAGGATATAACCTCATGGTTACGGAAGGGGCTACAAATAGTGTAGTATGATGAGGTGCATGGCGTTTGCTGAGTTGATTACTTCTCCTTGTGCAATAAATCCAAGAAAAAGAATAGTTGGCTGACTCTCCAGGAAATGTGGTTAGTTCGAATGCAAGTGTGACCATAATTATAGACGTAATGCCAATAATTCTAAAGCATTGCAAAAAAAAGCTATGAAATCCATGGACATCAGGTTGCCCACCCATTCAATGTCACGTGTTAGGCGGGTAGGGGTGGCTGCATCGGTTAAGACGGAGTTGTATATATACCATGTAAGAAACTGCGGCGGAAGCTGCTGTATGCAATCACAATTTGAACGCAACAGATTCAACCGGTGTGTGAGACGTTACCGCCATGGTGCGACCGTTCGTAGAGTACTCGTGGTAGCTCTAGTATTCCCAAAAAAGGGGATTTGGACCATCCTAAACTTTCATTATGGTACTTTAGTTCTTGGAATAGGCCCTCTCTTCTGCAAGGTTGTGTTGCAAGGCTGATTCACTCATTAATCTGCCAATAGTTCTAGAGAACTCGTCTGATAAAGCTTCATGCCGGGTGCAGAGATTAACAATTGACATAATCTATATCGTATCTGTGGTACACGTTTTTCCGTTCGCAAAGGAGATAACACCTAAAAATTTGCAAAAAAAAGGTTAAAGAAGACGCCTGCAACGCCCACATACCTATACAACTAAAACTGAGAACATCTTTGTTCCTTGCCTATAAACCATAACAGATGCACAATATAAAAGGTCCACTAAATTATTCTACAGAAACAGAGAAAATCAGCCGCGATCGTCATATACTATATACACTAGAGAGCATGCAAATATATATTTTCACTTCTTTCCAATCTGTTATGGGGTAACGTCGAATCTACTACAATTTTTTGTCTTTTTTTTTGTCATTCCTACGCTCTTTATTATTTACTTGCAAAGTGCTTTCGTATCGTCACTATATCACCCTCAACTCTCCGAAATAAGGCGTTATATGGCGAGCGGAAGAAGAAGTAGACTGATCCGAACCATTGCCAATCGTGTTGGTCCTTGGGTAAAAGCACCAATGTTAATGTACCAAATTTCATCAAAATTTGCGACCTATAGCTTGAATACAAGTTTACGCGGGCAGACACCAGACGGACAGACAGACAAATGAATAATAATGTTGCGTGTTACATACTTTGGCACACATTTACTCTACACCATAAGTACAAAAAAATAAGATGAGGGCAGTTCTCCTTTCAATCGAGAACGGACCGATGTCTAATAGTACTTCTCGAAAAGGGAACTGCATATGCGCAACAATGTTTAATATTAAAATTTAGCGTGAAATACTCTGGATTGTATACTTTTCTCAAAAAAAATTTTAGCATACCCCTTTCTCACATACTTGTTCCAATGGTTTTGAACCAGCCGCAATTAGCCATTCAGCCTCTAACTCGTCTTCTATGTTTTCAAGTTAGCATTAAGTTTATCAAAAATATGCCAAAAAATTAAAAAACAAAACATTAATGATAATCAATTATATTATATTTATATACTTTGTTCATAATATTTATCCTCGCACTGAATTTCCGGCTCATTATTAGGTGAATGCGTTTGTAAGGGGTATTCACTTAAAAATTCATTATAATCCTGATCTGAGGCATTATCCAACGACATGTTGCTGCTCATTTTATTACTGCTTTGATGAACATTCGGAAAATATGACATTATGGTAATGGTAATAATGATGAGAGTTACGATGAAAATATTGGTTGATTATTGATCAACTTTTCCATTTATACCAGAACAGTTATTAAAATGCAAGACTGACTAGAGTCTTTTGTGAAATGATTAGCATTTGTAGAGACGACTTTTGTAACATTTTCTTGAAGCAGCTCGTAGGGGAAGCTTACATGATTTTAGCTAAAAATATAAGAAAATAAAATAAGATTGTTAGGAGATTGCATGTATTTTGCAAAAGGCATTTGTTGGCAAAAATTCGTATAATAAATTATTTTCCATCATTTCTTCGCATTTAAACTTCAGCAGGGTATCCTTGATAACGCTTGAAGCGTGTGGCCGAGCATTGTCATGCAAGACGATGCCTTTGCGTCTGTTAGCCGCTACTGCTGGTCAATACACCGCTCAATTTGTTCAGTTGACCTCAGTAGATATTTGCAATAACGGTTTCATTCGGTTTTAGCAGCTCGTTATACACTACACCTTGCTGATTCCGCAATATGCATAGCAAGACTTTATGGCCATGAATATTCCGCTTCGGTGGCGATGTGAATGGTTCTTCTTGATGACGTCTTGCGGTTGAGATTGTCATAACATATTCAGATTGGCGTCGCCGATCGCAATACGCCACAGAAAACTCTTAGTTTTCTGCCTAGCAAGCAATGGAACCGCGATGTTGAGACGGGTCGAAATAGCATTTTCCGTCAAATCGTACGGTAACCTCCTTTTTCTCTCCTTTTGTATCTTTTCCGTCGCATGCGAACTTCCACAAACACTTGATTCATCCACTGCTCAGCTGTTCAAAAGTCCTTTGAGAGTTTCAGGTAGCGTTTCGTCCAAAGAGTTTTGCATTTCATTGTCTTCGAACTGTTCGGTCCCCCAGATCGCTCTGTTATTGACATCGACATCCTCGCTTTCAAACCGTTGAAACAAAACCAAAAGTTGGGATATGATGAATCAGCATCACCGTAAACTTCTGAAAGAGTTTGATGCAGCAGATATTCTTCAAGCCAAGCAATAAGAGGGATGAATGTCGAAAATGCAATTTGGAACGTTCCATGATTAGCACCTGTATAGACTTCTGTATAGAAAACATTAAAAAATTCCTTATGGCTGTTACTCCGTTCAGAAAATTTTTGTTGATTCGAAAGATTTGTCGCCTTTTTTGTTACATCGCCCGACTTTAACATTTTTATCATTTTTATCACTTGCAAATTTAACATTAATTATATCATTATAAGCCAATGCCTGAGCGTTTATTCTCCGCCTATCTTTTCGCTTTCCTTTCTATCTGCCTTTTTGTCGCTTAGCCTTTAATAATAATTATTTACCAATTTATCTTAGTCCACAGTTGTATATAAATCCATTGAAAGAACTTCACTGGATCAGTCTGTCTCTCTTTATATCGTATGTGGCAAGCATTCTCTTAGTGAATTTCTTTACTGCGTAATTCTTTCGGTAATTTTCGATTTAAATTAATCCCACATCATCATGTGATAAACCATGAATGCAATAAAACCAAAAGAAAAAAAGAAAAATCTTTATAGCTGGTGATCACTTCACCTAATTACCTAGTTTATTTCATATTATTCATTTATTTGTTACATGGATGTATGTATTTTTATTTATTTTTGGGATTGTTTAATTGTAATCTCCTTCTAGATCTTCTAGATTTGGATTTCTTCCCTCTAGATGGCTTATTCGGTTTGGTGTGACGGCAATGCTCGCATCGCTCAGCACAACTCTTCCTTTCCTTTTGACTTGTATTGGGACTCTTCCATTGTTCCAATGTTCTAAAACATATCTATGCTTCTTTTATGGACATGATCTAAATATTTGCGAGAATTTCACTTAAATTTAGAATTTCGAAGTAGTACTACTTTGTGAATATAACGGCCTTTACAAACTTCACTGTCTTTTCCCAAATCCACTTCACAAAATCAGGAGCCCAATGGTCAAATATAAAACAAGAAAAATGTAGATCTACGCTTTATGAACGAACCTTGCTTTTCTTACATTGAGACATTCTCTCTCTATAAATACGAATATATATATATACATATATGTATTATTTGTTTATTTATTTATTAGTTTATATATAAAAATATTATATAAAAAAACAAAAGCTTTATTAGGGAGATTTGTTTGAGTAAATTTGTTAAAAGTAGATCATATAATTATTGTATTTACCACCAACGTTCAGAACAGTTTTCTAACTTATGTATGTTCTTTACTCTTAATGCTGGTTTTAAAAAAGCAATAGCTGATATGCGAACAACATGTACGTACACACATAATATACGAGTACATACAAGTATGGCGGCGCTCATTTGTTGTTGTATGCCGCCGATATGAAAAAAACAAGCTAACGGCTTTCAGCGAGAAAACAAAAGCATTTCAAAAGTGCACGAGGAAGTTTTGTAAATTGCAAAATTGTTAAATAAAATAAAATATATAAAGAAAAAAGAGAACCGCATTCTATCGTATAAAGAATACATATTTTGGTAAAGGATGGATTCTAGTCAACTTTATTCAAAATTTAGGCAAAACTTAATCAAATGTCATTCGAAATACTTAGATTGGTCATATATCATTTTTAAATTAAATTTTTCTTTATTTAAATTAAGAATGTTTCCTTTAAAAATAGATTTTCGAAGAAAATAGAATACAGGCAGTTAAAACGTATATGTCCCCATGTTTTGTCTTGTTTTATCAATTTAGAAAATAGCATGAACATTTACAAACGTTACGCGCAAATGCGAAAATTATCAACATTAACGACTACAGCGGCATGTCACGTGTGTTTTATTTACACTTTTTTTCATCCATTTGCAAATCATTAGAGGAAGATCACACCAAAATAGGTTCATCAACGTTCTAGGTGCAGCCTACTTATGGTAGGCTTGTGTAAGCATCATAAGATCTTAGATTGTTCGGAAAATCATTTCGTTTCTTCTCAGAAGTGGATTTAAGCGCATTTTTTTACAGCCAAACTGACACTCGAGTTAATATTATAGTTTGAATTAAAATCTGTCCAAAGTTCAGTAAAACCAGTTAAATCTGTTGAAAGTTCAGTAAAACATCTTAAAATCTTTTAATAACATTGATTCAATTCTTAGAGAGGTTCTTATTCTAAGATGATGATTTCAGCATCGTTAGTAGTGGTACATCTTTAGTGAATTTTATCGATACAGACGTTGGCAAATGCCCGAAACTTATGGCTTGACTTAAATGGATGGAAGCTGTATCATTACCAAGAGGCCAATAGAAGAGGTTTCACAATTCTCGATTAACGAGTGTGCGTTTTACATTTATTTAGAATTCATTTGATGTGAAAAGTTTGTTTTAGTATGATTTATTGTTTAGTATTTCTGGTCATAAACAAGCGTTATCTGCATCATTATATTTTTGCAATGAAAATGAAGAATAACCATTAAAAACACCATAGGGGGCCACGGCCCGCCATTAAATACCCTACATCAGCCAACAGTTGTTAATATAACGACTTTTCAAAATAAGGTGTGGTATGAGAAGTGGTCGAAAAAATGGTCCAATGCGAACTATTTGCAATAGCTTCCGCCGTTGGGCCGAAACTTTCAGTCTACCCAATCTCCCGAAAATATTTCGAAGTCTACGCGCCTCAAATTGAACACAAGAATTAGGTGGACAGATCAGCGATCCGTATGACAAAAAGTAACAAAAGTCCTTCCGTGTATTACCTATATTCGCACAAACTTAACCTATCCCAGTACCGCAAGTGGTGCAAGGTATAAAACGTCCAAATTATGAAAACTTTTAATGATTTTTTTTTATTTATTTACAAAGTACAGCAATTTGCTTAATTATTACTCTATAAGAAGCTTTTCCATTGTTTCAGCTGTGTGACTGTTAGTTAATTAGCAATTAAGTTTCTGTATAATGGGAAAATCAATCGTATATGGCGTAGATTTAAGTCCACCTAAACTAACCTTTTTCCCTATAAAAATTTCTACTTTTATGTGTTGGCTTTAAAGGGAACCTTTAGAGGTTGATGATAGCTCTGAAGTCTTCCTTTTAAAATTTAAAAAGAAAAATAAAAAGAAATAAAGAAAATAGTACGTATTTAAAAGCATAATTTAAAGAAATGTAAAAAATGTAATGCTATGTATATATATAAATAAATTGAAATTAAAAATTGCTGATCTGTGTTTAATTTTTATTTAACTAATAATAATCATGAGATATGTATTTATATATGACCAAATGTTCTTATCGCCTTTTTGTTTCTTTTCTTCTTTTCAGGATATATTACTATTTTATATTATTACTTATAACATTTATTTTATTATACATATTATCATATATATTATTTTTTATTTATTTTATATATAGTACACCAATATGGTCTACATATCAGACGTAATATTTAGTGAATTATTGAAGAAATACCCAGGATTGTGGGGTCTGGAAGAGGGATATATTTGCTGGAAGGTAGCTGGTAGGGAGTTAGCTGACGTACTGACAAAAAAAACAGGTATGGTTATAACAGTAGAAGATGTCAGGTTAAAATTGAAAACAATTAAAATGAGCTTAAAGCGATTGGACAAGTCGGAGGGGACAGGTTATACGGGTATGAGCCCGTATGTGTGGTACGCGCACAAATTAGGATTGAAACACGCTGTTGATAGAATAACTACACAAATGTTAAATTACGGGGAAGTACCTGTAGACGCAGTGTGCGGAGAAATACAGAGTGACACGGATTGTGAGTTAAAAAAACTGCCGGAGAAAAGAAAGAGAAAACAAACTGGGAAACAAACGGAAAACCAAATAGAGGAAAGCCCATTTAGTGTAAAAAGCCCCGATAGATATAATAGCAGTAATGATTGTAGTTATAATGTAAATAGGTACACCGATGATATATACGAAGAGGAACCGACAACATCGGCGGAGGCAGCGCGGAAGGAGAAGAATAAACGCCTTGAACCCGTTGTCAACCCAGATGAAGGCCAGGAAATAGAAGAAACTGACAGCGTGATGCCGGACATTGAGGTACTCCGAGAGGTCGTGAGGAAATTAACTCCTCACGACAAAATCGTACAACTACACTTCGATGAAGTGTACACAGACCAAGGATCAATATATTCTAGAACCGAGGATATACTGTATGGATGCGGGTACATCCTAAACCAAAAATTAACGGAGACGGAGGAGTACCGGACGGTCCTCGTCTTCGGTGTGCGCAGCATCTTGACGGCGTTCAACATTCTACTCAGCGCCCATCCTATCACCCGCTACAAAGGCAATGCAGACCTATTAGAGGAAAATTTAACAATAGCAGAGGAGATCGGGCTGGATGTAAAAGCGGTGGTCTGCAATAGGAGCGTTCAAAATCGCAAGACAGTAACGAATTTCACAAACGGCAAATACAACAGGCAACGTGCGGATGGCAGCATGTATATTGTCGTGCACATGTACGACTATATACACATCCTGGATGAATTTCACCAAGAAATTATACAACACAACCGACGATACGACGCCACAATTGTCACCAAAGTAGCTGCGCGGAACGCGCCCATCTGGAGACACTGGAAGAAGAGAGGCGCCAGCTTGTTAGTTACCTCACCTCAAAATCTAATGGAAACAGTTCAATTTTTCACTCCAGCAATGCCAGCAATGTTGAAAACAGCAATTGATCGAAAATTCATCAGCGGTGCCAAAGAAATTCGGACGTATGAGCTCCTCGCCGCTTTAACAAAATTTAACTCAATATTTCACAGCGGAAAAATCAGCAGCACCAAATGGCAGGCCCAGAAAGCGGTGCTAGCAGAAGTTACAAAATACCTCCAGGCAACCCTTGAGGTGGACCTGCTAGCGAGCGAAACCGTGCAAACAATGAAGAGATTTACGGAACTAATGGATGGGCTGCTGGAAGCTTACCCTGGCATAACTATCCAGGCGTACAGAGTAAGCCACGACCCACTGGAACGTTTCTTCTGCAAGATAGCGCCAATGCAGGGAAAATGTACCAGACCGACGACAGAAATAATGAAGCTGGTCAACCGCCTAATTAAATCACAAATCGACTTTTGGGGCAGCGGATACTCGACCACCGATGATTACCACCTTATAGAGAAGATGGATTATAGAACGGCGGAACACCAGGCCGAAGACAAGTTCCTGCCATTCGGCCTGGATGGGGTGGTATTCGACGACATACTCACCGGAGAAGTAACTGAAGAAGAGGAGGACTACATCCGGCTGCTCACGGGCTACGGAATAGCTCAGTATATACGTGAACAGGTGCGTTGTCAAGAATGTCTAGAAGACCTCACCCAAAGAAAAGAAGATGTCTGCTCACAACTTACCGGTGACATTGTCGCCAATGACCCGAGAGACGATGTCATCCTAGCCCACGAATATCTGGAACCCGAATTCCCAAAGCCTAAAGTCTATGCCGCATTTTGTGACGCCTGCGATATTTACAAGTCCATTATGCAGAAACATATGGTCGAGGCAAACATCGGCAAGCGCGTGCAGGCGACGATAGTGGCACGGCTTGCCTTCTTCAGGGAAGCAGGCTCCTGTACCAACGGAAGAAACCACCGAACAAATCTTCTGGGCTTCATCATCAATTTGTTGCTAATTGGAAAAAACTGGGTACAACCAACTGTCACCAATGTGTCATCATTTTGACGGAAAATCGTGCGGGAAAACCAGTAAAATGAAGGTGATTAAATTATTTTATTCAATTAACTTAGAAAATACTGATTTCATTCTTCTATTTTAGAACAGAAAAAGTCCACAAGGATTGTTTTGAAGGAAAATCGTGCGGGAAAACCAGCAAAATGAAGGTAAAAGCAATATCATATAAATATATACATAAATCACTAATTTCCTTCTTCTATTACAGAATACAAAAATATCCGCCCACCATATTCTCCGCTCAAGTATAGGCCCGCATAAGTAAGGAGAATCGCGCTTCAAAAGCCGCAAATAAAAGGTAATTGAGATATAATCCAAATGTGTAAATAGCTTTCTCACTTTCATTCTAATTTTTTTCTTCAGATTGAAAGGGAACGATACACCGCCACCCACCGCCTCTTATACGTTGTCAAGATTCATCGTATGTCAAGGTAGTTGTGTTTATCTTTAGTTATGATTATGTATAATATTTTCATTTCTTTTTATTTCATTTCAATTTAAAAACAAAGTGGAATAAACCTGCACTATCGCCTCAGCGAAATGCGATACTTGCGTAGGCCAAATGGTAAGTTCTGGTCATCTTTGTATACAAAATTTATTATTCACAATATTTTTCTTTTGCAGATTTGAGGATAGCATAGCAGGAATTTTTATTTATTTATATGTATGTTATGTATCATTATGTATGTATATATTAGCGGGGCTTTTTATTTACTACGTATTATTACGTATTATTACGTATTACTATGTATTATTATGTATTATTGTTATTGTATATACTATCGTAATTTCTAATTAAGTCTATAATGGTGTAGGCCTACACGGGAGCCAACCATTTAAAACAATTGACAACGCGCCTTTCACGGTACCTCATGGGTGGTGTGGAAAACCGTCTTAGGAAGCCGATATAACTAACCAACGATAAAACTATTATCTTTTCGGCACGACGAGGATTGTTGATGTCAAAGTATTTACCGGTGCCGTCTTGACTGGCACTGGCTGACCAGGTACTCGGCGATGACTCCAGTTAGTACAGCGAACTCCACAATATATAGAGATGTAGAGATGTGTGGAAAACAATGTAAGGATAACAAAAAATAAAACCCTGTTCAAGTGCGCCGTTATGTAGTGTGTGGAGCATGAACCTTTGTGTGTACCCCGTATCCGAAGATCGCCGAGCGGCCGCTATAAGATTTCCGGAAACGGGATTGAAGCCGACTTGTGCGGCACCCGCTAAAAGTAAATACTTGCATAAGCATTCTTATGTGACGCAGATACAAGGGACGAAACTTACGCATACAAACAGCGCTGAGAGATAATACTAGTATGCCATATATTATTATAAGCTCCCGTTCTTGGTATAGTTAATGATAATGATTATAATGATATGTTCGACTATGGACCAACGACATCAGAACAGGCGGTACTGATGGCAGAGAATCGGCGTTTAAAAGCCGAATTAGACGTTTGGCTAGAGAGGTGCCATCTATTTGATTCTCTGATTCTGATTCAGTTGGTAAGATCGGCTACATGCTGGGCTTCTAATATCTTTATTAAAGCTTGTATCCAACACTTTTAACTCACGTAAGTTTTTAAATTGATTCTTTTTCAGAATTTCTAAACGACTACTATGCTTATCTAACGTTTTCAATCTTCTTAGAGGCTAGAAGTAAAGAAGCAAGAAGCTAATAAATGCTTTTATTTTTATTTCACCCCTTTAGAGTATACATTTTCGAGATCGAAACCTTTTTGTTTTTAAAATTGAAGCAACGATATTATTACTTTCTAAATCACTTTTTTAATTAAAAATCGAATATATCTTTGCTTTTACTTTTAATAATTTACCCTTTTTTTTTTTAATTGCAATAAACACAAATTAAAACAAAAATATGTTTAAAAATCATAAAGCCAATGGGGTTTTTTTACAAAAAAGTTGAGCTATAAAAATGTATACGGATGGGATTGTATGTATGATGGTATGTATGTTTATGTATATACAAGCGTATCTAGTTCAGTAGACTACCCAAATGGGTAGTCGAATGCGTTCCGCTATTCGACAAATTCCTATAAAACTAATCTCAGTTCTTTCGCCGCCTTGACGTAAACGGCTAAAGCTATTTGTACAAGAATGACATTAAATGCTTTCGAACAATTGAGCAGCAAGCGACCATGTATATATACACGCAATTATAGCAGTTCCGCTACCACCTCTAAGGGGATAAATTAAACAAGCCCAAATCCATTAGTTGCTTGGCTTTTCTTGAATTGCTTTCAAAGTAGTGTTAAGTCGGTGACATTTTTGATAAAAAGCTTGATAAAGTTGATGATTACAAAAAACTGGAAAAAAGGAATGATGGCTTTGTGGGTTTTTAGTAGCAATGATGATGGATAGAATTTCAACAAAAGTAAGGACAATTTATTAACTATATCGAATTGCAGAAGGTTATGAAGTATTTACAAACATTCCACCATATGTTTGTCGAAGTTTTCCTTTGGAAGTATAGTTAGTCTTTGCAAACCGTACAAGCAAAACAACAAACTAAACTTGACTCCAAAATCAGCTTTGGGCGAAGCAGTGTACAGTGAAAGTCATAAGCCACTGTAGGGTATAGCTTAAAATATTGATAATGTATCTTGTGGTTTCTTTCTTGCATTTCTTGTAGAATCTCCGTCAAAGCTCCAACAACAATCTTCGACTCCTCTATAGCCTAAACAATAAATATTTATATAAATTTTCGCAGCATTTTTCCATTTGCAATTTACTCTTGTATCCCTAGTTTGTTTTAAATGTTTAGCTTAGTTGCCTATATTTTTAGTCTTCTTCTCCTATTTTCCAGTCGCTCCTGGTTTCAATTGTTTCCCAAAACATTGTTTGCAATATCGAAATAAAATGCAAATGTTTGCCTTCACAGCGACTGATGGCAGCTAATGTAAATTTGTTGCAACTAAATCTCCAGATTTGCCAATCAACTCGAAAAAGTTTGCGATTTGTTGCCTGGCATCAATTGCTTGTTCTCAGTTCTTCTTGGAAATCTTTATCCATAACATTAAGTTTTAGTTTTGACTAGAAGTTATATTATTTTCTTTGAGAATATCCCCAATAAGAAAATTAAAAAAAAAAAAGGCCCTACTCGTGGTTCGAATTAGAGAATCAAACGAATAAACTAAGGGAAGGAATTTATTTACATTACTTGAAATTTAACATCGAGCTTTCAGAATTTCATTTTTTCATTTTATCCGAATTGTTCCAAACTTGAAAACTATCCAATTTAACCATTAGCATTACGATACTATTATTACGATAAATCATTCCAAAATTATTTGGAAAGTAAACAAAATCGACAACATTCGAGAACAACATTTTTATTAATACCAATCTGTGGTGAATATACAGCAAATAAAATAAAATAAGAAAACAAGTAAGATAGCTGATAGATATGTGGTCGTGATGGTATCTTTTCCATCTTCGTTATCCTAAAATGATAACAAAAACGAAAGAATTGAATTTTCATTCTTTATAATATGGTGTGGGTGAGGCTGTTTTTTTTTTATTTTCAAAATAAACGTTTCAAAAAGTTTATGTCACCTCCAAACTCTTTTGCAAATTTAGCAGACCGACAGATGGATAGACGAACAGACGGACACTCTTAGATGGACACTAAATTTGAAACTGACCCAAAAATTGTTATCCTTAAAATGTTTCTGGAGCTTGTTCCTGCGGGTTAGAAAAGTATTGAAAAAAATGCGTTTTTAATGCACCGTAATATTGTGTAGGCTTGATCAATTCTTTCATTTTTGGACAAGTACTACAGCATAATTGTTATACATTTATCTGCTACAGTTTATGAATAGTGAGCAAAACAAAAAAAATTTCGCCTTTTGAAAAACAGAGGTGTTTCCAGTTTAGGTGGTAATGCGGACGTGTCTTCCGACCGATTTGGACCATTTTGTATGGCAACTTGCATGCAAGAAATTTCAATGTTTCTGTTGTCGTGGATAGCTTCATTTTTGCGATCCAAAATATTTTTAATAGCGTTCATCCTTGGGTTAAAACACGTCAGCGTACCAAATTTCAATAAAATATTTCCAAAATCAGGCATTGTGAATTGAACACAAGGTGGACAGAGAGGCAGACAAGCTTAGATCGAATTATTTTGTGGACCAACCGATATAATAATAGGCAAGTCGCTCCGCGCGCTTCCTATGTGCGCACAAACTCAGTACATCCTTGTATTACAAATGGTGTAGGGTATAAAAATAGCTGCAGTTACGAGTGCGTGGATGCAAAACCAGGGTTCCATAAAAAATATTTCCTTAAATCATTTTGCCTTTGGTTGCATTCAAAAATATTTGTTTATTTGAGCAGTGATAACGTATATAAGAAAAATCGGGAGAGTATTTTTAAGGAATCTTTCTTCAAAAACTGAATTAATTTTTTTTTATTTCTTCACAATTAACTTAAACTTAAATAATAAATAGATTTTTTTGTCTCGGCATTTGTGCGCACATTGAATAATTATTGTTTGTTAATTGGATAATCATTCGAAACACTTTAAGGTTAATAAAAGATTAAATCCTAAAAACCAAATTAAATTATTGGTAAATTTCGTAAAAGGAAAGAAAAGAGAAAACTCTTATGGCACCTACGTCTTTATACAAAACAAAAAAAAAAGTTCAAAGCTTCCTTCGAAAGATCGCAAACGAACACGTTGCTTGGCTCGGCTATCTCTTACAGACCACCGCCGGAACGATCCACTGTGATTTTCCGTTTAAATTGGGCGGCCTCCTCTTTTTGTTCCTCCAGTTCGGCCATGCGGGCAAACCTTGAATAGGATACCTCCCCCGTCTTAATGGCAGACATCATCTGTTTAATATTACCAATTAATCATCATTTAATTTGAAGTACGAAATTTTGAAGTCTTACTTGCAAATATTCATCTAACTCCACTTGACCGTTCATATTAGTATCGATTTCTTTAAGAATTTCATGCAATTGTTCACCGGAAACATCGCCATCGCCATAGCTCTAAGGAATGAACGTAATTTTTTTCATATATATAAATAGAAGAATTAAAAACTATAGTGGTCCCTGGCCACCGTTAGACACCCTACATCACTCCGATTAACACAGTTAAATCGAATCAGAAGATGATTCTGACTCAGTAATAAAAGTCCTTCTAGGTGTTGCATGCGTCCGCACAAATTTAACTCTTGTATCGTAAGTGGTGTAGGTTACAAAAAGTATTTACCTTAAGTGCTCTTCTTATGTCGTTGATGGAAACATAACCTTTCTTATCCTTATCAATGATTTCGAAGCGCTTAACATATTTCTTTACTTCTTCGCTAGATAAATTCACATGGACTTGATCCTTGGCGATACGTTTAACTGCCTGGCCCATTTCAAGAGCCAAAAATTCCCGTGCTTTGTTAATTTGTTTCTATTAAATAGAAAACCGGAATCAATTATATCAGATCGTTTTTAAGGTGTATACGGTCTAACCTGTTTTTCATCTTTAGACCATTTCAATTCTTCAGCCATGATATCACAAACTACGGGTAAAGCTTCTTGGGCGGCTTGGACATTTAGAAAAGATAAACGCAAGCGACGTGCTATCATGTCAACGGCATTGCAAGCATATTCACGAACGCCGTAGCGTATCTCGGCGTCAATATAAGGAAAGTCGGGATGTATACGGTTACCAATGACGGGCCAACGTTTGCCGGTAAGGAAAGCCATTTTTGCAACAGCAAAAGCGCGATCTCCGTATGATTTGGCCAAGTGCTGAGCCACTTCACATTCCAAGCCGAAATCCTGTACCAAACGTATGTACATAGTAGGCGACCAGCCTTGGCCACCTTCAATTTTTAGGAGAGTTGTTACCGATTCAGGTCGTTCTGGTTGTAAATCACAAGCTTCATAAACAAATACACACATATTTAGCAACCATAAACTCATTTTTGATTCCTGTCATTATTTACCTTTAACTGCTGCGTCTATAGTATGTTCAGCCATGGCTCTGTAGGTAGTCCACTTACCGCCAGCAATAGTAATTAAATTAGAAGCACTAATATGGACAATATGGTTACGAGCCAGGGCTTGCGTTTCATCTTTATTTGGATCAGATACTAGAGGACGTATACCACTCCAAGCTGATAGCACATCTCCACGTCTCACTTCTACATCTTGATTCAGATAGTGCTTAATTTCACTCAAAATAAATTGTATCTCATCTTCAGAAGGTGCTGGGTTATGGGTTACTTCGCAGGGTAGGTCTGTGGTACCTGCAATGGTATGCCTCTGCCATGGCAAAAAGAATATAACTCGACCATCAGACGTGGAGGGATCCAGTAAACCCATCTGTTCTGGACTATAGTAACCCGGAAGTACGATATGTACACCCGAACTAGGAGCGCAAATGCTCTTAATCGTTGGGTCATCCATTTTTCGTATAGAGTCCGTAAATGGGGCAGTAGCGTTAAATTCTTTGCGGGTCATATGATCCACCACTTTAGCTCCTTTTCCATTATCCTTTTTCAATAATTCCAAAACCTCAACATGGTTGCAGACCGTAGCACCGTGACGCGCAGCTGTCAAAGCAATAGCTAATACGATATATATTTCACCGACGGTAAAACATCCATCTAAAACAATCCATCGAGTCAAAGTGTCGGAGGAACTTTCCCCGACTTTTATTGAATTGCTCGCCATCCGACAT